>NC_134710.1:510729807-511017307 GCF_043290135.1 Rhipicephalus microplus
CTTGTAATGGTGAAAAACACTGCATCTCACTAAGTGACATTGTTTAATGCGGTTTTACGACGGTTCATATCTTAACCTAACCTAACCTAACCTAACCTAACCTTACCTAACCTAACCTAACCTAACCTAACCTAACCTAGCCTAACCTAACCTAACCTAACCCAACCCAACCCAACCCAACCCAACCCAACCTAACCTAACCTAACCTAACCTAACAAACCTAACCTAACCTAACCTAACCTTACCTAACCTAACGTAACCTAACCTAACCTAACCTAACGTAACCTAACCTAACCTAGCCTAACCCAACCTAACCCAACCCAACCCAACCCAACCTAACCTAATCCAACCCAAACCAACCTAACCTAACCTAACCTAACCTAACCCAACTTAACGATGGTTGCAAGCGCTTTCACATTAGATATCGCAGTTCCCTACTTGTAATGGTGAAAAACACTGCATCTCACTAAGTGACATTGTTTAATGCGGTTTTACGACGGTTCATATCTTAACCTAACCTAACATTCGCCCTTGTATCTAAAAATGCTCCATTACACTGTTTCGTTCACAATTACGATATTTGCATAACCTCACAGTTTTCAGCAACCTATTGCAGTACAGAACGCTGTATCTCGCTAAATGACATCGTTCTTTAAGGTTTTACGATGCTTGCATGCGCTTTAACGAGAATATCACACTATAGCAGTTTCGCACTTGTAACGGTACAACACGCAGTAACTGGCTAGTTCATGCCGTTTTGTGTCCTTTCACAATATTTCACCTATCGCAGTTTCGTAGTCACAATAAAACAACACTATATTGTTAGATGACGTCGTTTTTGGTGGTTTCACGACGCTACCTAGCTTAAACTAACTCAACCTAACATAACCTTCGCACTTCTATCGTTAGAAAACGTTTTACTCGCTACTTTACATAGCTTTCTACAACATTACGACGGTTGCAAGCGCTTTCATATTAGATATCGCAGTTCCCGACTTGTTATGGTGAAAACCACTGCATCTCACTAAGTGACATTGTTTAATGCGGTTTTACGACGGTTCATATCTTAACCTAACCTAACATTCGCACTTGTATCTAAAAACGCTCTATTACACTGTTTCGTTCACAATTACGATATTTGCATAACCTCACAGTTTTCAGCAACTTATTGCAGTACAGAACGCTGTATCTCGCTAAATGAGATCGTTCTTTAAGGTTTCACGATGCTTGCATGCGCTTTAACGAGAATATCACAATATAGCAGTTTCGCACTTGTAACGGTACAACACGCAGTAACTTGCTAGTTCATGCCGTTTTGTGTCCTTTCACAATATTTCACCTATCGCAGTTCCGTAGTCACAATAAAACAACACTATCTCGTTAGATGACGTCGTTTTTGGTGGTTTCACGACGCTACCTAGCTTCAACTAACTCAACCTTACATAACCTTCGTACTTCTATCGTTAGAAAACGTTTTACTCGCTACTTTACAAAGCTTTCTACAACATTACGACGGTTCATGCGATTAACCATAAGATATCGCAGTTCCCTACTTGTAATGGTGAAAAACACTGCCTCTCACTAAGTGACATTGTTTATAGCGGTTTTACGACGGTTCATATCTTAACCTGACCTAACCTAACCTAACCTAACCTTACCTAACCTAACCTAAGCTAACCTAACCTAACCTAACCTAACCTAACCTAACCTAACCCAACCCAACCCAACCCAACCCAACCTAACCTAACCTAACCTAACCTAACCCAACCCAGCCTAACCTAACCTAACCCAACCCAACCCAACCCAGCCCAACCTAACCTAACCTAACCTAACTCAACCTAACCTAACCTAACCTAACCTAACCCAAACCAACCCAACCCAACCCAACCTAACCTAACCTAACCTAACCTAACAAACCTAACCTAACCCAACCCAACACAACCCAACCCAACCCAACCTAACCTAACCTAACAAACCTAACCTAACCTAACCTAACCTAACCTTACCAATCCTAACGTAACCTAACCTAACCTAACCGAACCTAACGTAACCTAACCTAACCTAACCTAACCTAACCCAACCTAACCCAACCCAACCCAACCCAACCCAAACTAACCTAATCGAACCCAAACCAACCTAACCTAACCTAACCTAACCTAACCCAACATAACGACGGTTGCAAGCGCTTTCACATTGGATATCGCAGTTCCCGACTTGTAATGGTGAAAAACACTGCATCTCACTAAGTGACATTGTTTAATGCGGTTTTACGACGGTTCATATCTTAACCTAACCTAAAATTCGCACTTGTATCTAAAAACGCTCTATTACACTGTTTCGTTCACAGTTACGATATTTGCATAACCTCGCAGTTTTTTACCAACCTATTGCAGTACAGAACGCTGTATCTCGCTAAATGACATCGTTCTTTGAGGTTACACGATGCTTGCATGCGCTTTAACGAGAATATCAGAATAAAGCAGTTTCTCACTTGTAACGGTACAACCCGCAGTATCTGACTTGTTCATGCCGTTTTGTGTGCTTTCACAACAATTCACCTATTGCAGTTTCGTACCTGCAATAAAACAAAACTATCTCGTTAGATGACGTCCTTTTTTGGTGGTTTCACGACGCTACCTAGCTTAAACTAACATAACTCAACCTAACACAACCTTCGCACTTCTATCGTTAGAAAACGTTTTACTCGCTACTTTACAATGCTTTCTACAACATTACGACGGTTCATGCGATTTAACATAAGATATCGCAGTTCCCGACTTGTAATGGTGAAAAACACTGCATCTCACTAAGTGACATTTTTACTGCAATTTTACGATGGTCCATATCTTAACCTAACCTAACCTAACCTAACCTTACCTAACCTAACCTAAGCTAACCTAAACTAACCTAACTTAGCCTAACCTAACCTAACCTAGCCTAACCTAACCCAACCCAACCCAACCCAACCCAACCTAACCTCACCTAACCTAACCTAACCCAACCCAACCCAACCAACCCCACCCAAGCCAACCTAACCTAACCTAACCCAACCCAACCTAACCTAAACTAACCTAAAATTACCTAACCTAACCTAACCCAACCCAACCCAACCTAACCTAACCTAACCTATCCCAACCCAACCCAACCCAACCTAACCTAACCTAACCTAACCCAACCTAACCTAACCTAACCTAACCCAACCCAACCCAACCCAACCCAACCTAACCTAACCTAACCTAACCTAACAAACCTAACCTAAGCTAACCTAACCTTACCTAACCTAACGTAACCTAACCTAACCTAACCTAACGTAACCTAACCTTACCTAACCTAACCCAACCTAACCCAACCCAACCCAACCCAACCCAACCCAACCTAACCTAATCCAACCCAAACCAACCTAACCTAACCTAACCTAACCTAACCTAACCCAACTTAACGATGGTTGCAAGCGCTTTCACATTAGATATCGCAGGTCCCGACTTGTAATGGTGAAAAAGACTGCATCTCAGTAAGTGACATTGTTTATAGCGGTTTTACGACGGTTCATATCTTAACCTAACCTAACATTCGCACTTGTATCTAAAAACGCTCTATTACACTGTTTCGTTCACAATTACGACAATTGCATAACCTCACAGTTTTCAGCAACTTATTGCAGTACAGAACGCTGTATCTCGCTAAATGAAATCGTTCTTTAAGGTTTCACGATGCTTGCATGCGCTTTAACGAGAATATCACAATATAGCAGTTTCGCACTTGTAACGGTACAACACGCAGTAACTGGCTAGTTCATGCCGTTTTGTGTCCTTTCACAATATTTCACCTATCCCAGTTTCGTAGTCACAATAAAACAACACTATCTCGTTAGATGACGTCGTTTTTGGTGGTTTCACGACACTACCTAGCTTAAACTAACCCAACCCTAACATAACCTTCGCACTTCTATCGTTAGAAAATGTTTTACTCGCTACTTTACAATGCTTTCTACAACATTACGACGGTTGCAAGCGCTTTCCTATTAGATATCGCAGTTCCCGACTTGTTATGGTGAAAAACACTGCATCTCACTAAGTGACATTGTTTAATGCGGTTTTACGACGGTTCATATCTTAACCTAACCTAACATTCGCACTTGTATCTAAAAACGCTCTATTACACTGTTTCGTTCACAATTACGATATTTGCATAACCTCACAGTTTTCAGCAACTTATTGCAGTACAGAACGCTGTATCTCGCTAAATGACATCGTTCTTTAAGGTTTCACGATGCTTGCATGCGCTTTAACGAGAATATCACAATATAGCAGTTTCGCACTTGTAACGGTACAACACGCAGTAACTTGCTAGTTCATGCCGTTTTGTGTCCTTTCACAATATTTCACCTATCGCAGTTTCGTAGTCACAATAAAACAACACTATCTCGTTAGATGACGTCGTTTTTGGTGGTTTCACGACGCTACCTAGCTTCAACTAACTCAACCTTATATAACCTTCGCATTTATATCGTTAGAAAACGTTTTACTCGCTACTTTACAATGCTTTCTACAACATTACGACGGTTTATGCGATTTAACATAAGATATCGCAGTTCCCTACTTGTAATGGTGAAAAACACTGCATCTCACTAAGTGACATCGTTTATAGCGGTTTTACGACGGTTCATATCTTAACCTAACCTAACCTAACCTTACCTAACCTAACCTAATCTAACCTAACCTAACCTAACCTAACCCAACCCAACCTAACCCAACCCAACCCAACCTAACCTAACCTAACCTAACCCAACCCAACCCCACCCAACCATACCTAACCTAACCTTACCTAACCTAACCCAACCCAACCTAGCCTAACCTAACCTAACCCAACCCAACCCAACCCAACCCAGCCCAACCTAACCTAACCTAACCTAACCCAACCTAACCTAACCTAACCCAACCCAACCCAACCAAGCCCAACCTAACCTAACCTAACCTAACCCAACCTAACCTAACCTAACCTAACCTAACCCAACCCAACACAACCCAACCCAACCTAACCTAACCTAACCTAACCTAACGAACCTAACCTAACCCAACCCAACCCAACCCAACCTAACCTAACCTAACCTAACCTAACAAACCTAACCTAACCTAACCTTACCAAACCTAACGTAACCTAACCTAACCGAACCTAACGTAACCTAACCTAACCTAACCCAACCCAACCTAACCCAACCCAACCCAACCCAACCTAACCTAATCGAACCCAAACCAACCTAACCTAACCTAACCTAACCCAACCTAACGACGGTTGCAAGCGCTTTCACATTGGATATCGCAGTTCCCGACTTGTATTGGTGAAAAACACTGCATCTCACTAAGTGACATTGTTTAATGCGGTTTTACGACGGTTCATATCTTAACCTAACCTAACATTCGCACTTGAATCTCAAAACGCTCTATAACACTGTTTCGTTCACAGTTACGATATTTGCATGACCTCACAGTTTTTCACCAACTTATTACAGTACAGAATGCTGTATCTCGCTAAATGACATCGTTCTTTAAGGTTTCACGATGCTTGCATGCGCTTTAACGAGAATATCACAACATAGCAGTTTCGCACTTGTAAGGGTACAACACGCAGCACCTGGCTAGTACATGCCGTTTTGTGTCCTTTCACAATATTTCACGTATCGCAGTTTCGTAGTCGCAATAAAACAACACTATCCGTTAGATGACGTCGATTTTAGTTGTTTCACGACGCTACCTAGCTTCAACTAACTCAACCTTACATAACCTTCGCACTTCTATCGTTAGAAAACGTTTCCCTCGCTACTTTACAATGCTTTCTACAACATTACGACGGTTCATGCGATTTAACATAGGATATCGCAGTTCCCGACTTGTAATGGTGAAAAACACTGCATCTCACTAAGTGACATTGTTTAATGCGGTTTTACGACGGTTCATATTTTAACCTAACCTAACCTAACCTAACCTAACCTTACCTAACCTAACCTAACCTAACTCAACCCAACCCAACCCAACCCAACCCCACCCAACCCAACCTAACCTAACCTAACCCAACCTAACCCAACCCAACCCAACCTAACCTAAACTAACCTAAAATTACCTAACCTAACCTAATCTAACCCAACCCAACCCAACCCAACCTAACCTAACCTAACCCAACCTAACCTAACCTAACCCTACCCAACCCAACCCAACCCAACCTAACCTAACCTAACCTAACCTAACAAACCTAACCTAACCCAACCCAACACAACCCAACCCAACCCAACCTAACCTAACCTAACCTAACAAACCTAACCTAACCTAACCTAACCTAACCTTACCAATCCTAACGTAACCTAACCTAACCTAACCGAACCTAACGTAACCTAACCTAACCTAACCTAACCTAACCCAACCTAACCCAACCCAACCCAACCCAACCCAAACTAACCTAATCGAACCCAAACCAACCTAACCTAACCTAACCTAACCTAACCCAACATAACGACGGTTGCAAGCGCTTTCACATTGGATATCGCAGTTCCCGACTTGTAATGGTGAAAAACACTGCATCTCACTAAGTGACATTGTTTAATGCGGTTTTACGACGGTTCATATCTTAACCTAACCTAACATTCGCACTTGTATCTAAAAACGCTTTATTACACTGTTTCGTTCACAGTTACGATATTTGCATAACCTCGCAGTTTTTTACCAACCTATTGCAGTACAGAACGCTGTATCTCGCTAAATGACATCGTTCTTTGAGGTTACACGATGCTTGCATGCGCTTTAACGAGAATATCAGAATAAAGCAGTTTCTCACTTGTAACGGTACAACCCGCAGTATCTGACTTGTTCATGCCGTTTTGTGTGCTTTCACAACAATTCACCTATTGCAGTTTCGTACCTGCAATAAAACAAAACTATCTCGTTAGATGACGTCCTTTTTTGGTGGTTTCACGACGCTACCTAGCTTAAACTAACATAACTCAACCTAACACAACCTTCGCACTTCTATCGTTAGAAAACGTTTTACTCGCTACTTTACAATGCTTTCTACAACATTACGACGGTTCATGCGATTTAACATAAGATATCGCAGTTCCCGACTTGTAATGGTGAAAAACACTGCATCTCACTAAGTGACATTTTTACTGCAATTTTACGATGGTCCATATCTTAACCTAACCTAACCTAACCTAACCTTACCTAACCTAACCTAAGCTAACCTAACCTAACCTAACTTAACCTAACCTAACCTAACCTAGCCTAACCTAACCCAACCCAACCCAACCCAACCCAACCTAACCTCACCTAACCTAACCTAACCCAACCCAACCCAACCCAACCAACCCCACCCAAGCCAACCTAACCTAACCTAACCCAACCCAACCCAACCTAACCTAAACTAACCTAAAATTACCTAACCTAACCTAACCCAACCCAACCCAACCTAACCTAACCTAACCTATCCCAACCCAACCCAACCCAACCTAACCTAACCTAACCTAACCCAACCTAACCTAACCTAACCTAACCCAACCCAACCCAACCCAACCCAACCTAACCTAACCTAACCTAACCTAACAAACCTAACCTAAGCTAACCTAACCTTACCTAACCTAACGTAACCTAACCTAACCTAACCTAACGTAACCTAACCTTACCTAACCTAACCCAACCTAACCCAACCCAACCCAACCCAACCTAACCTAATCCAACCCAAACCAACCTAACCTAACCTAACCTAACCTAACCTAACCCAACTTAACGATGGTTGCAAGCGCTTTCACATTAGATATCCCAGGTCCCGACTTGTAATGGTGAAAAAGACTGCATCTCACTAAGTGACATTGTTTATAGCGGTTTTACGACGGTTCATATCTTAACCTAACCTAACATTCGCACTTGTATCTAAAAACGCTCTATTACACTGTTTCGTTCACAATTACGACAATTGCATAACCTCACAGTTTTCAGCAACTTATTGCAGTACAGAACGCTGTATCTCGCTAAATGAAATCGTTCTTTAAGGTTTCACGATGCTTGCATGCGCTTTAACGAGAATATCACAATATAGCAGTTTCGCACTTGTAACGGTACAACACGCAGTATCTGGCTTGTTCGTTCCGTTTTGTGTGCTTTCACAACATTTCACCTATTGCAGTTTCGTACATGCAATAATACAACACTATCTCGTTAGATGACGTCTTTTTTGGTGGTTTCACGATGCTACATAGCTTAAACTAACATAACTCAACCTTACATAGCCTTCGCACTTCTATCGTTAAAAAACGTTTTACTCGCTACTTTACAATGCTCTCTACAACATTACGACGGTTTCATGCGCTTTCACATTAGATATCGCAGTTCCCGACTTGTTATGGTGAAAAACACTGCATCTCACTAAGTGACATTGTTTAATGCGGTTTTACGACGGTTCATATCTTAACCTAACCTAACATTCGCACTTGTATCTAAAAACGCTCTATTACACTGTTTCGTTCACAATTACGATATTTGCATAACCTCACAGTTTTCAGCAACTTATTGCAGTACAGAACGCTGTATCTCGCTAAATGACATCGTTCTTTAAGGTTTCACGATGCTTGCATGCGCTTTAACGAGAATATCACAATATAGCAGTTTCGCACTTGTAACGGTACAACACGCAGTAACTTGCTAGTTCATGCCGTTTTGTGTCCTTTCACAATATTTCACCTATCGCAGTTTCCTAGTCACAATAAAACAACACTATCTCGTTAGATGACGTCGTTTTTGGTGGTTTCACGACGCTACCTAGCTTCAACTAACTCAACCTTACATAACCTTCACACTTCTATCGTTAGAAAACGTTTTACTCGCTACTTTACAATGCTTTCTACAACATTACGACGGTTTATGCGATTTAACATAAGATATCGCAGTTCCCTACTTGTAATGGTGAAAAACACTGCATCTCACTAAGTGACATCGTTTATAGCGGTTTTACGACGGTTCATATCTTAACCTAACCTAACCTAACCTTACCTAACCTAACCTAAGCTAACCTAACCTAACCTAACCTAACCCAACCCAACCTAACCCAACCCAACCCAACCTAACCTAGCCTAACCTAACCTAACCCAACCCAACCCAACCCCACCCAACCATACCTAACCTAACCTTACCTAACCTAACCCAACCCAACCTAGCCTAACCTAACCTAACCCAACCCAACCCAACCCAACCCAGCCCAACCTAACCTAACCTAACCTAACCCAACCTAACCTAACCTAACCCAACCCAACCCAACCAAGCCCAACCTAACCTAACCTAACCTAACCCAACCTAACCTAACCTAACCTAACCTAACCCAACCCAACCCAACCCAACCCAACCTAACCTAACCTAACCTAACCTAACGAACCTAACCTAACCCAACCCAACCCAACCCAACCCAACCTAACCTAACCTAACCTAACCTAACCTAACAAACCTAACCTAACCTAACCTTACCAAACCTAACGTAACCTAACCTAACCGAACCTAACGTAACCTAACCTAACCTAACCCAACCCAACCTAACCCAACCCAACCCAACCCAACCTAACCTAATCGAACCCAAACCAACCTAACCTAACCTAACCTAACCCAACCTAACGACGGTTGCAAGCGCTTTCACATTGGATATCGCAGTTCCCGACTTGTATTGGTGAAAAACACTGCATCTCACTAAGTGACATTGTTTAATGCGGTTTTACGACGGTTCATATCTTAACCTAACCTAACATTCGCACTTGTATCTCAAAACGCTCTATAACACTGTTTCGTTCACAGTTACGATATTTGCATGACCTCACAGTTTTTCACCAACTTATTACAGTACAGAATGCTGTATCTCGCTAAATGACATCGTTCTTTAAGGTTTCGCGATGCTTGCATGCGCTTTAACGAGAATATCACAACATAGCAGTTTCGCACTTGTAAGGGTACAACACGCAGCACCTGGCTAGTACATGCCGTTTTGTGTCCTTTCACAATATTTCACGTATCGCAGTTTCGTAGTCGCAATAAAACAACACTATCCGTTAGATGACGTCGATTTTGGTTGTTTCACGACGCTACCTAGCTTCAACTAACTCAACCTTACATAACCTTCGCACTTCTATCGTTAGAAAACGTTTCCCTCGCTACATTACAATGCTTTCTACAACATTACGACGGTTCATGCGATTTAACATAGGATATCGCAGTTCCCGACTTGTAATGGTGAAAAACACTGCATCTCACTAAGTGACATTGTTTAATGCGGTTTTACGACGGTTCATATTTTAACCTAACCTAACCTAACCTAACCTAACCTAACCTTACCTAACCTAACCTAACCTAACTCAACCCTACCCAACCCAACCCCACCCAACCCAACCTAACCTAACCTAACCCAACCTAACCCAACCCAACCCAACCTAACTTAAACTAACCTAAAATTACCTAACCTAACCTAATCTAACCCAACCCAACCCAACCTAACCTAACCTAACCTAACCCAACCTAACCTAACCTAACCTAACCCTACCCAACCCAACCCAACCCAACCCAACCTAACCTAACCTAACCTAACCTAACCAAACCTAACCTAACCTAACCTTACCTAACCTAACGTAACCTAACCTAAC
The DNA here is from genome assembly GCF_043290135.1 of Rhipicephalus microplus. Classification (NCBI taxonomy): domain Eukaryota; kingdom Metazoa; phylum Arthropoda; class Arachnida; order Ixodida; family Ixodidae; genus Rhipicephalus; species Rhipicephalus microplus. The sequence goes on from NC_134710.1 coordinate 510,740,468, forward strand.
CTAACCTAACCTAACGTAACCTAACCTAACCTAACCTAACTCAACCCAACCCAACCCAACCCAACCTAACCTAACGTAACCTAACCTAACCCAACCCAACCCAACCCCACCCAAGCCAACCTAACCTAACCCAACCCAACCCAACCTAACCTAATCGAACCGAAACCAACCTAACCTAACCTAACCTAACCTAACCCAACCTAACGACGGTTGCAAGCGCTTTCACATTGGATATCGCAGTTCCCGACTTGTAATGGTGAAAAACACTGCATCTCACTAAGTGACATTGTTTAATGCGGTTTTACGACGGATCATATCTTAACCTAACCTAACATTCGCACTTGTATCTAAAAACGCTCTAATACACTATTTTGTTCACAATTACGATATTTGCATAACCTCACAGTTTTTCAGCAACTTATTGCAGTACAGAAAGCTGTATCGTCCTAAATGACATCGTTCTTTAAGGTTTCACGACGCTTGCATGCGCTTTAACGAGAATATCACAATATAGCAGTTTCGCACTTGTAACGGTACAACACGCATAACCTGGCTAGTTCATGCCGTTTTGTGTCCTTTCACAATATTTCACCTATCGCAGTTTCGTAGTCACAATAAAACAACACTATCTCGTTAGATGACGTCGTTTTTGGTGGTTTCACGACGCTACCTAGCTTAAACTAACTCAACCTAACATAACCTTCGCACTTCTATTCTTAGAAAACGTTTTACTCGCTACTTTACATTGCTTTCTACAACATTACGACGGTTGCAAGCGCTTTCATAATAGATATCGCAGTTCCCGACTTGTAATGGTAAAAACGCTGCATCTCACTAAGTGACATTGTTTAATACGGTTTTACGACGTTTCATATCTTAACCTAACCTAACCTAACCTAACCTTACCTAACCTAACCTAACCTAACGTAACCTAACTTAACCTAACCTAACCTAACCTAACGTAACCCAACCCAACCCAACCTAACCTAACCTAACCTAACCTAACCCAACCCAACCCAACCCCACCCAACCCAACCAAACCTAACCTAACCTAACCTAACCTAACCCAACCCAACTCAACCTAACCTCAACTAACCTAAAATTACCTAACCTAACCTAACCTAACCCAACCCAACCCAACCCAACCTAACTTACCTAACCTAACCCAACCCAACCCAACCCAACCCAACCTAACCTAACCTAACCAAACCTAACCTAACCTAACCTAACCTAACCTTACCTAACCTAAGCTAACCTAACATAACCTAACTTAACCCAAGCTAACTCAACCCAACCCAACCCAACCTAACCCAACCTAACCTAACCTAACCCAACCCAACCCAACCAAGCCCAACCTAACCTAACCTAACCTAACCCAACCTAACCTAACCTAACCTAACCTAACCCAACCCAACCCAACCCAACCCAACCTAACCTAACCTAACCTAACCTAACGAACCTAACCTAACCCAACCCAACCCAACCCAACCTAACCTAACCTAACCTAACCTAACCTAACAAACCTAACCTAACCTAACCTTACCAAACCTAACGTAACCTAACCTAACCGAACCTAACGTAACCTAACCTAACCTAACCCAACCCAACCTAACCCAACCCAACCCAACCCAACCTAACCTAATCGAACCCAAACCAACCTAACCTAACCTAACCTAACCCAACCTAACGACGGTTGCAAGCGCTTTCACATTGGATATCGCAGTTCCCGACTTGTATTGGTGAAAAACACTGCATCTCACTAAGTGACATTGTTTAATGCGGTTTTACGACGGTTCATATCTTAACCTAACCTAACATTCGCACTTGTATCTCAAAACGCTCTATAACACTGTTTCGTTCACAGTTACGATATTTGCATGACCTCACAGTTTTTCACCAACTTATTACAGTACAGAATGCTGTATCTCGCTAAATGACATCGTTCTTTAAGGTTTCGCGATGCTTGCATGCGCTTTAACGAGAATATCACAACATAGCAGTTTCGCACTTGTAAGGGTACAACACGCAGCACCTGGCTAGTACATGCCGTTTTGTGTCCTTTCACAATATTTCACGTATCGCAGTTTCGTAGTCGCAATAAAACAACACTATCCGTTAGATGACGTCGATTTTGGTTGTTTCACGACGCTACCTAGCTTCAACTAACTCAACCTTACATAACCTTCGCACTTCTATCGTTAGAAAACGTTTCCCTCGCTACATTACAATGCTTTCTACAACATTACGACGGTTCATGCGATTTAACATAGGATATCGCAGTTCCCGACTTGTAATGGTGAAAAACACTGCATCTCACTAAGTGACATTGTTTAATGCGGTTTTACGACGGTTCATATTTTAACCTAACCTAACCTAACCTAACCTAACCTAACCTTACCTAACCTAACCTAACCTAACTCAACCCAACCCAACCCAACCCCACCCAACCCAACCTAACCTAACCTAACCCAACCTAACCCAACCCAACCCAACCTAACTTAAACTAACCTAAAATTACCTAACCTAACCTAATCTAACCCAACCCAACCCAACCTAACCTAACCTAACCTAACCCAACCTAACCTAACCTAACCTAACCCTACCCAACCCAACCCAACCCAACCCAACCTAACCTAACCTAACCTAACCTAACCAAACCTAACCTAACCTAACCTTACCTAACCTAACGTAACCTAACCTAACCTAACCTAACCTAACGTAACCTAACCTAACCTAACCTAACTCAACCCAACCCAACCCAACCCAACCTAACCTAACGTAACCTAACCTAACCCAACCCAACCCAACCCCACCCAAGCCAACCTAACCTAACCCAACCCAACCCAACCTAACCTAATCGAACCGAAACCAACCTAACCTAACCTAACCTAACCTAACCCAACCTAACGACGGTTGCAAGCGCTTTCACATTGGATATCGCAGTTCCCGACTTGTAATGGTGAAAAACACTGCATCTCACTAAGTGACATTGTTTAATGCGGTTTTACGACGGATCATATCTTAACCTAACCTAACATTCGCACTTGTATCTAAAAACGCTCTAATACACTATTTTGTTCACAATTACGATATTTGCATAACCTCACAGTTTTTCAGCAACTTATTGCAGTACAGAAAGCTGTATCGTCCTAAATGACATCGTTCTTTAAGGTTTCACGACGCTTGCATGCGCTTTAACGAGAATATCACAATATAGCAGTTTCGCACTTGTAACGGTACAACACGCATAACCTGGCTAGTTCATGCCGTTTTGTGTCCTTTCACAATATTTCACCTATCGCAGTTTCGTAGTCACAATAAAACAACACTATCTCGTTAGATGACGTCGTTTTTGGTGGTTTCACGACGCTACCTAGCTTAAACTAACTCAACCTAACATAACCTTCGCACTTCTATTCTTAGAAAACGTTTTACTCGCTACTTTACATTGCTTTCTACAACATTACGACGGTTGCAAGCGCTTTCATAATAGATATCGCAGTTCCCGACTTGTAATGGTAAAAACGCTGCATCTCACTAAGTGACATTGTTTAATACGGTTTTACGACGTTTCATATCTTAACCTAACCTAACCTAACCTAACCTTACCTAACCTAACCTAACCTAACGTAACCTAACTTAACCTAACCTAACCTAACCTAACGTAACCCAACCCAACCCAACCTAACCTAACCTAACCTAACCTAACCCAACCCAACCCAACCCAACCCCACCCAACCCAACCAAACCTAACCTAACCTAACCTAACCTAACCCAACCCAACTCAACCTAACCTCAACTAACCTAAAATTACCTAACCTAACCTAACCTAACCCAACCCAACCCAACCCAACCCAACCTAACTTACCTAACCTAACCCAACCCAACCCAACCCAACCTAACCTAACCTAACCAAACCTAACCTAACCTAACCTAACCTAACCTTACCTAACCTAAGCTAACCTAACATAACCTAACTTAACCCAAGCTAACTCAACCCAACCCAACCCAACCCAACCCAATCTAACCTAACCTAACCTAACCTAACCCAACCCAACCCCACACAACCCAACCTAACCTAACCTAACCCAACTTAACCCAACCCAACCCAACCCAACCCAACCTAACCTAATCGAACCCAAACCAACCTAACCTAACCTAACTTAACCTAACTTAACCCAACCTAACGACGGTTGCAAGCGCTTTCACATTGGATATCGCAGTTCCCGACTTGTAATGGTGAAAAACACGGCATCTCACTAAGTGACATTGTTTAATGCGGTTTTACGACGGTTCATATCTTAACCTAACCTAACATTCGCACTTGTATCTAAAAACGCTCTATTACACTGTTTCGTTAACAATTACGATATTTGCATAACCTCACAGTTTTCAGCAACTTATTGCAGTACAGAACGCTGTATCTCGCTAAATGACATCGTTCTTTAAGGTTTCACGATGCTTGCATGCGCTTTAACGAGAATATCACAACATAGCAGTTTCGCACTTGTAAGGGTACAACACGCAGCACCTGGCTAGTACATGCCGTTTTGTGTCCTTTCACAATATTTCACGTATCGCAGTTTCGTAGTCGCAATAAAACAACACTATCCGTTAGATGACGTCGATTTTGGTTGTTTCACGACGCTAACTAGCTTCAACTAACTCAACCTTACATAACCTTCGCACTTCTATCGTTAGAAAACGTTTCCCTCGCTACATTACAATGCTTTCTACAACATTACGACGGTTCATGCGATTTAACATAGGATATCGCAGTTCCCGACTTGTAATGGTGAAAAACACTGCATCTCACTAAGTGACATTGTTTAATGCGGTTTTACGACGGTTCATATTTTAACCTAACCTAACCTAACCTAACCTAACCTAACCTTACCTAACCTAACCTAACCTAACTCAACCCAACCCAACCCAACCCCACCCAACCCAACCTAACCTAACCTAACCCAACCTAACCCAACCCAACCCAACCTAACCTTAACTAACCTAAAATTACCTAACCTAACCTAATCTAACCCAACCCAACCCAACCTAACCTAACCTAACCTAACCCAACCTAACCTAACCTAACCTAACCCTACCCAACCCAACCCAACCCAACCCAACCTAACCTAACCTAACCTAACCTAACCTAACCAAACCTAACCTAACCTAACCTTACCTAACCTAACGTAACCTAACCTAACCTAACCTAACCTAACGTAACCTAACCTAACCTAACCTAACTCAACCCAACCCAACCCAACCCAACCTAACCTAACGTAACCTAACCTAACCCAACCCAACCCAACCCCACCCAAGCCAACCTAACCTAACCCAACCCAACCCAACCCAACCTAACCTAATCGAACCGAAACCAACCTAACCTAACCTAACCTAACCTAACCCAACCTAACGACGGTTGCAAGCGCTTTCACATTGGATATCGCAGTTCCCGACTTGTAATGGTGAAAAACACTGCATCTCACTAAGTGACATTGTTTAATGCGGTTTTACGACGGATCATATCTTAACCTAACCTAACATTCGCACTTGTATCTAAAAACGCTCTAATACACTATTTTGTTCACAATTACGATATTTGCATAACCTCACAGTTTTTCAGCAACTTATTGCAGTACAGAAAGCTGTATCGTCCTAAATGACATCGTTCTTTAAGGTTTCACGACGCTTGCATGCGCTTTAACGAGAATATCACAATATAGCAGTTTCGCACTTGTAACGGTACAACACGCATAACCTGGCTAGTTCATGCCGTTTTGTGTCCTTTCACAATATTTCACCTATCGCAGTTTCGTAGTCACAATAAAACAACACTATCTCGTTAGATGACGTCGTTTTTGGTGGTTTCACGACGCTACCTAGCTTAAACTAACTCAACCTAACATAACCTTCGCACTTCTATTCTTAGAAAACGTTTTACTCGCTACTTTACATTGCTTTCTACAACATTACGACGGTTGCAAGCGCTTTCATAATAGATATCGCAGTTCCCGACTTGTAATGGTAAAAACGCTGCATCTCACTAAGTGACATTGTTTAATACGGTTTTACGACGTTTCATATCTTAACCTAACCTAACCTAACCTAACCTTACCTAACCTAACCTAACCTAACGTAACCTAACTTAACCTAACCTAACCTAACCTAACGTAACCCAACCCAACCCAACCTAACCTAACCTAACCTAACCTAACCCAACCCAACCCAACCCAACCCCACCCAACCCAACCAAACCTAACCTAACCTAACCTAACCTAACCCAACCCAACTCAACCTAACCTCAACTAACCTAAAATTACCTAACCTAACCTAACCTAACCCAACCCAACCCAACCCAACCCAACCTAACCTAACCTAACCCAACCCAACCCAACCCAACCCAACCCAACCTAACCTAACCAAACCTAACCTAACCTAACCTAACCTAACCTTACCTAACCTAACCTAAGCTAACCTAACATAACCTAACTTAACCCAAGCTAACTCAACCCAACCCAACCCAACCCAACCCAATCTAACCTAACCTAACCTAACCTAACCCAACCCAACCCCACACAACCCAACCTAACCTAACCTAACCCAACTTAACCCAACCCAACCCAACCCAACCTAACCTAATCGAACCCAAACCAACCTAACCTAACCTAACTTAACCTAACTTAACCCAACCTAACGACGGTTGCAAGCGCTTTCACATTGGATATCGCAGTTCCCGACTTGTAATGGTGAAAAACACGGCATCTCACTAAGTGACATTGTTTAATGCGGTTTTACGACGGTTCATATCTTAACCTAACCTAACATTCGCACTTGTATCTAAAAACGCTCTATTACACTGTTTCGTTAACAATTACGATATTTGCATAACCTCACAGTTTTCAGCAACTTATTGCAGTACAGAACGCTGTATCTCGCTAAATGACATCGTTCTTTAAGGTTTCACGATGCTTGCATGCGCTTTAAAGAGAATATCACAATATAGCAGTTTCGCACTTGTAACGGTACAACACGCAGTATCTGGCTTGTTCGTGCCGTTTTGTGTGCTTTCACAACATTTCACCTATTGCAGTTTCGTACATGCAATAATACAACACTATCTCGTTAGATGACGTCTTTTTTGGTGGTTTCACGATGCTACATAGCTTAAACTAACATAACTCAACCTAACATAGCCTTCGCACTTCTATCGTTAAAAAACGTTTTACTCGCTACTTTACAATGCTCTCTACAACATTACGACGGTTTCATGCGCTTTCACATTAGATATCGCAGTTCCCGACTTGTATTGGTGAAAAACACTGCATCTCACTAAGTGACATTGTTTAATGCGGTTTTACGATAGTTCATATCTTAACCTAACCTAACATTCGCACTTGTATCTCAAAACGCTCTATTACACTGTTTCGTTCACAGTTACGATATTTGCATGACCTCACATTTTTTCACCAACTTATTACAGTACAGAATGCTGTATCTCGCTAAATGACATCATTCTTTAAGGTTTCACGATGCTTGCATGCGCTTTAACGAGAATATCACAACATAGCAGTTTCGCACTTGTAACGGTACAACACGCAGCACCTGGCTAGTACATGCCGTTTTGTGTCCTTTCACAATATTTCACGTATCGCAGTTTCGTAGTCGCAATAAAACAACACTATCTCGTTAGATGACGTCGTTTTTGGTTGTTTCACGACGCTACCTAGCTTCAACTAACTCAACCTTACATAACCTTCGCACTTCTATCGTTAGAAAACGTTTCCCTCGCTACTTTACAATGCTTTCTACAACATTACGACGGTTCATGCGATTTAACATAAGATATCGCAGTTCCCGACTTGTAATGGTGAAAAACACTGCATCTCACTAAGTGACATTGTTTAATGCGGTTTTACGATGGTTCATAATTTTACCTAACCCAACCTAACCTAACCTAACTCAACCCAACTCAACCCAACCCAACCCAACCTAACCTAACCTAACTTAACCTAACCCAACCCAACCCAACCCCACCCAACCCAACCTAACCTAACCTAACCTAACCTAACCCAACCCAACCCAACCTACCTAAAATTACCTAACCTAACCTAATCTAACTCAACCCAACCCAACCAAACCTAACCTAACCTAACCTAACCTAACCCAACCTAACCTAACCTAACTTAACCTAACCCTACCCAACCCAACCCAACCCAACCCAACCTAACCTAACCTAACCTAACCTAACCTTACCTAACCTAACGTAACCTAACCTAACCTAACCTAACGTAACCTAACCTAACCTAACCTAACTCAACCCAACCCAACCCAACCTAACCTAACGTAACCTAACCTAACTCAACCCAACCCAACCCCACCCAACCCAACCTAACCTAACCTAACCCAACCTAACCCAACCCAACCCAACCCAACCTAACCTAATCCAACCCAAACTAACCTAACCTAACCTAACATAACCCAACCTAACGACGGTTGCAAGCGCTTTCAAATTAGATATCGCAGTTCCCGTCTTGTAATGGTGAAAAACACTGCATCTCACTAAGTGACATTGTTTAATGCGGTTTTACTGCGGTTCATATCTTAACCTAACCTAACATTCGCACTTGTATCTCAAAACGCTCTATTACACTGTTTTGTTCACAATTACGATATTTGCATGACCTCACAGTTTTTCACCAACTTATTACAGTACAGAACGCTATATCGTCCTAAATGACATCGTTCTTTAAAGTTTCACGACGCTTGCATGCGCTTTAACGAGAATATCACAATATAGCAGTTTCGCACTTGTAACGGGACAACACGCAGTACCTGGCTAGTTCATGCCGTTTTGTGTCCTTTCACAAAATTTCACCTATCGCAGTTTCGTAGTCACAATAAAACAACACTATCTCGTTAGATGACGTCATTTTTGGTGGTTTCACGACGTTACATAGCTTAAACTAACTCAACCTAACATAACCTTCGCACTTCTATCGTTTGAAAACGTTTTACTTGCTACTTTACATTGCTTTCTTCAACATTACGACGGTTGCAAGCGCTTTCACATTAGATATCGCAGTTCCCGACTTGTAATGGTGAAAAACACTGCATCTCACTAAGTGACTTTGTTTAATGCGGTTTTACGACAGTTCATATCTTAACCTAACCTAACATTCGCACTTGTATCTCAAAACGCTCTATTACACTGTTTTGTTCACAATTACGATATTTGCATGACCTCACAGTTTTTCACCAACTTATTACAGTACAGAACGCTATATCGTCCTAAATGACATCGTTCTTTAAAGTTTCACGATGCTTGCATGCGCTTTAACGAGAATATCACAACATAGCAGTTTCGCACTTGTAACGGTACAACACGCAGTATTTCGCTTGTTCATGCCCTTTTGTGTGCTTTCACAACATTTCACCTATCGCAGTTTCGTACTCGCAATAAAACAACACTATCTCGTTAGATGACGTCGTTTTTGGTTGTTTCACGACGCTACCTAGCTTCAACTAACTCAACCTTACATAACCTTCGCACTTCTATCGTTAGAAAACGTTTTACTCGCCACTTTACAATACTTCCTATAACATTACGACGGTTCATGCGATTTAACAGTTCCCGACTTGTAATGGTGAAAAACACTGCATCTCACTAAGTGACATTGTTTAATGCGGTTTTACGACGGTTCATATCTTAACCTAACCTAACCTAACCTAACCTAACATAACCTTACCTAACCTAACCTAACCTAACCTAACTCAACCCAACCCAACCCAACCCAACCTAACCTAACCTAACCTAACCCAACCCAACCCAACCCCACCCAACCCAACCTAACCTAACCTAACCTAACCTAACCCAACCCAACCCAACCTAACCTAAACTAACCTAAAACTACCTAACCTGACCTAACCTAACCCAACCCAACCCAACCCAACCTAACCTAACCTAACTTAACCCAACCTAACCTAACCTAACCTCACCTAACCCAACCAAACCCAACCCAACCCAACCTAACCTAACCTAACCTAACCTAACCAAACCTAACCTAACCTAACCTAACCTAACCTAACCTAACCTTACCTAACCTAACGTAACCTAACCTAACCTAATGTAACCTAACCTAACCTAACCTAACCCAACCCAACCCAACCCAACCCAACCCAATCTAACCTAATCCAACCCAAACCAACCTAACCTAACCTAACCTAACCTAACCCAGCCTAACGACGGTTGCAAGCGCTTTCAATTTAGATATCGCAGTTCGCGACTTGTAATGGTGAAAAACACTGCATCTCACTAAGTGACATTGTTTAATGCGGTTTTACGACGGTTCATATCTTAACCTAACCTAACATTTACACCTGTATCTAAAAACGCTCTATTACACTGTTTCGTTCACAATTACGATATTTGCATAACCTCAGTTTTTTACAAACCTATTGCAGTACAGAATGCTGTATCTCGCTAAATTACATCATTCTTTAAGGTTTCACGATGCTTGCATGCACTTTAACTAGAATATCACAACATAGCAGTTTCGCCCTTGTAACGGTACAACACGCAGTATTTGGCTTGTTCGTGCCGTTTTGTGTGCTTTCACAACATTTCACCTATCGCAGTTTCGTACTCGCAATAAAACAACACTACCTCGTTAGATGACGTCGTTTTTGGTGGTTTCACGACGCTACCTAGCTTAAACTAACATAACTCAACCTAACATAATCTTCGAACTTCTATCGTTAAAAACGTTTTACTCGCTACTTTACATTGCTTTCTACAACATTACGACGGTTTCAAGCGCTTTCACATTAGACATCGCAGTTCCCGACTTGTAATGGTGAAAAACACTGCATCTCACTAAGTGACAATGTTTAATGCGGTTTTACGACGGTACATATCTTAACCTAACCTAACCTAACCTAGCTAACTTAACCAAACCTAACCTAACCTAACCTAACCTAACCTTACCTAACCTACCCTAACCTAACCTAACGTAACCTAACCTAACCTAACCTAACCTAACGTAACCTAACCTAACCTAATCTAACGTAACGTAACGTAACCTAACCTAACCTAACCCAACCTAACCTAAAGTAACCTAACCTAACCGTACCTAACCTAACCTAACCTAACCTAACCTCACCTAACCTAACCTAACCTTACCTAACGACGGTTGCAAGCGCTTTCACATTAGATATCGCAGTTCCCGACTTGTAATGGTGAAAAACACTGCATCTCACTTAGTGACATTGTTTAATGCGGTTTTACGACGGTTCATATCTTAACATAACCTAACATCGCACTTGTATCTAAAAACGCTCTATTACACTGTTTCGTTCACAATTACGATATTTGCATGATTTCACAGATTTTCACCAACCTATTACAGTACAGAACGCTGTATCTCGCTAAATGACATCATTCTTTAAGGTTTCACGATGCTTGCATGCGCTTTAACGAGAATATCAGAATATAGCAGTTTCGCACTTGTAACGGTACATCACGCAGTATCTGGCTTGTTCGTGCCGTTTTTTTGTGCTTTCACAACATTTCACCTATTGCAGTTTTGTACATGCAACAATACAACACTATCTCGTTAGATGACGTCCTTTTTGGTGGTTTCACGATGCTACCTAGCTTAAACTAACTCAACCTAACATAACTTTCGCACTTCTATCTTTAGAAAACGTTTTACTCGCTACTTTACAATGCTTTCTACAACATTACGACGGTTCATCTGATTTAACATAAGATATCGCAGTTCCCGACTTGTAATGGTGAAAAACACTGCATCTCACTAAGTGACATTGTTTAATGCGGTTTTACGACGTTTCATATCTTAACCTAACCTAACGTAACCTAACGTAACCTAACTTAACCTAACCTAAACTACCCTAACCGAACCCAACCCAACCCAACCCCACCCAACCCAACCTAACCTAACCTAACCTAACCTAACCCAACCCAACCCAACCCCACCCAACCCAACCTAACCTAACCTAACCTAACCCAACCCCACTGAACCTAACCTAAACTAACCTAAAATTACCTAACCTAACCTAACCTAACCCAACCCAACCCAACCCAACCTAACCTAACCTAACCTAACCCAACCTAACCTAACCTAACCTAACCCAACCCAACCCAACCCAACCCAACCCAACCTAACCTAACCTAACCTAACCTAACCAAACCTAACCTAACCTAACCCAACCTAACCTAACCTAATCTTACCTAACCTAACGTAACCTAACCTAACCTAACGTAACCTAACCTAACTTAACCTAACCTAACCCAACCCAACCCAACCCAACCTAACCTAATCCAACCCAAACCAACCTAACCTAACCTAACCTAACCCAACCTAACGACGGTTGCAAGCGCTTTCACATTAGATATCGCAGTTCCCGACTTGTAATGGTGAAAAACACTGCATCTCACTAAGTGACATTGTTTAATGCGGTTTTACGACGGTTCATATCTTAACCAAACCTAACATTCGCACTTGTATCTCAAAACGCTCTATTACACTGTTTCGTTCACAATTACGATATTTGCATGACCTCACAGTTTTTCACCAACTTATTACAGTACAGAACGCTGTATCTCGCTAAATGACATCATTCTTTAAGGTTTCACGATGCTTGCATGCGCTTTAACGAGAATATCCCAACATTGCAGTTTCGCACTTGTAACGGAACAACACGCAGTATTTGGCTTGTTTATGCCGTTTTGTGTGGTTTCACAACATTTCTCCTATCGCAGTTTCGTAGTCACAATAAAACAACACTATCTTGTTAGATGACGTCTTTTTTGGTGGTTTCACGACGCTACCTAGCTTAAACTAACATAACTCAACTTAACATAACTTTCGCACTTCTATCGTTAATAAACGTTTTACTCGCTACTTTACATTGCTTTCTACAACATTACGATGGTTTCAAGCGTTTTCACCCTAGATATCGCTGTTCCCGACTTGTAATGGTTAAAAACACTGCATCTCCCTAAGTGACTTTGTTTAATGCGGTTTTACGACGATTCATATCTTAACCTAACCTAACCTAACCAAACCCAACCTAACCTAACCTAACGTAACCTAACCTAACGTAACGTAACGTAACGTAACCTAACCTAACCTAACCTAACCTAACCCAACCTAACCCAACTCAACCCAACCCAACCTAACCTAATCCAACCCAAACCAACCTAACCTAACCTAACCTAACCTAACATAACCTAACGACGGTTGCAAGCGCTTTCACATTAGATATCGCAGTTCCCGACTTGTAATGGTGAAAAACACTGCATCTCACTAAGTGACATTGTTTAATGCGGCTTTACGACGGTTCATATCTTAACCTAACCTAACATTCGCACTTGTATCTAAAAACGCACTATTACACTGTTTCGCTCACATTTAAGATATTTGCATACCTTCACAGTTTTTCACCAACTTATTACAGTACAGAACGCTGTATATCGCTAAATGACATCGTTTTTTAAGGTTTCACAATGCTTGCATGCGCTTTAACGAGAATATCACAATATAGCAGTTTCGCACTCTTAACGGTACAACACGGAGTATCTGGCTTGTTCGTGCCGTTTTGTGTGCTTTCACAACATTTCACCAATTGCAGTTTCGTACATGCAATAATACAACACTATCTCGTTAGATGACGTCTTTTTTGGTGGTTTCACGACGCTACATAGCTTAAACTAACATAACTCAACCTAACATAGCCTTCGCACTTCTATCGTTAGAAAACGTTTTACTCGCTACTTTACAATGCTCTCTACAACATTACGACGGTTTCATGCGCTTTCACATTAGATATCGCAGTTCCGAACTTGTAATGGTGAAAAACACTGCATCTCACTAAGTGACATTGTTTAATGCGGATTTACGACAGTTCGTATCTTAACCGAACCTAACATTCGCACTTGTATCTCAATACGCTCTATTACACTGTTTAGTTCACATTACCTTCGCACTTCTATCGTTAGAAAACGTTTTACTCGTTACTTTACAATGCTCTCTACAACATTACGACGGTTTCATGCGCTTTCACAATAGATATCGTAGTTCCCGACTTGTAATGGTGAAAAACACTGCATCTCACTAAGCGACATTGTTTAATGCGGTTTTACGACGGTTCATATCTTAACCGAACCTAACATTTGCACTTGTATCTAAAAACGCTCTATTACACTGTTTCGTTCACATTTAAGATATTTGCATGACCTCACAGTTTTTCACCAACTTATTACAGTACAGAACGCTGTATCTCGCTAAATGACATCGTTCTTCAAGGTTTCACGATGCAGGCATGCGCTTTAACGAGAATATCACAATATAGCAGTTTCGCACTTGTAACGGACAACACGCAGTATCTGGATTGTTCGTGCCGTTTTGTGTGCTTTCACAACATTTCACCTGTTGCAGATTCGTACATGCAATAATACAACACTATCTCGTTAGATTACGTCTTTTTTGGTGGTTTCACGACGCTACATAGCCTAAACTAACATAACTCAACCTAACATAGTTTTCGCACTTCTATCGTTAGAAAACGTTTTACTCGCTACTTTACAATGCTCTCTACAACATGACGGTTTCATGCGCTTTCACATTAGATATCGCAGTTCCCGACTTGTAATGGTGAAAAACACTGCATCTCACTAAGTGACATTGTTTAATGCGGTTTTACGACAGTTCATATCTTAACCGTACCTAACATTCGCACTTGTATCTCAAAACGCTCTATTACACTGTTTCGTTCACAATTACGATATTTGCATGACCTCACAGTTTTTCACCAACTTATTACAGTACAGAACGCTGTATCTCGCTAAATGACATCATTCTTTAAGGTTTCACGATGCTTGCATGCGCTTTAACGAGAATATCCCAACATTGCAGTTTCGCACTTGTAACGGAACAACACGCAGTATTTGGCTTGTTTATGCCGTTTTGTGTGGTTTCACAACATTTCTCCTATCGCAGTTTCGTAGTCACAATAAAACAACACTATCTCGTTAGATGACGTCTTTTTTGGTGGTTTCACGACGCTACCTAGCTTAAACTAACATAACTCAACCTAACATAGCCTTCGCCCTTCTATCGTTCGAAAATGTTTTACTCGCTACTGTACAATGCTCTCTACAACATTACGACGGTTTCATGCGCTTTCACATTAGATATCGCAGTTCCCGACTTGTAATGGTGAAAAACACTGCATCTCACTAAGTGACATTGTTTAATGCGGTTTTACAACGGTTCATATCTTAACCTAACCTAACATTCGCACTTGTATCTCAAAACGCTCTATTACACTGTTTCGTTCACAATTACGATATTTGCATGACCTCACAGTTTTTAACCAACTTATTACAGTACAGAACGCTGTATCTCGCTAAATGACATCATTCTTTAAGGTTTCACGATGCTTGCATGCGCTTTAACGAGAATATCCCAACATAGCAGTTTCGCACTTGTAACGGAACAACACGCACTATTTGGATTGTTTATGCCGTTTTGTGTGGTTTCACAACATTTCTCCTATCGCAGTTTCGTAGTCACAATAAAACAACACTATCTTGTTAGATGACGTCTTTTTTGGTGGTTTCACGACGCTACCTAGCTTAAACTAACATAACTCAACTTAACATAACTTTCGCACTTCTATCGTTAATAAACGTTTTACTCGCTACTTTACAATGCTTTCTACAACATTACGATGGTTTCAAGCGTTTTCACCCTAGATATCGCTGTTCCCGACTTGTAATGGTGAAAAACACTGCATCTCATTAAGTGACATTGTTTAATGCGGTTTTACGACGGTTCATATCTTAACCTAACCTAACCTAACCTAACATAACCTTACCTAACCTAACCTAACCTAACCTAACTCAACCCAACCCAACCCAACCCAACCTAACCTAACCTAACCTAACCTAACCCAACCCAACCCAACCTAACCTAAACTAACCTAAAATTACCTAACCTGACCTAACCTAACCCAACCCAACCCAACCCAACCTAACCTAACCTAACTTAACCCAACCTAACCTAACCTAACCTCACCTAACCCAACCCAACCCAACCTAACCTAACCGAACCTAACCTAACCAAACCTAACCTAACCTAACCTAACCTAACCTTACCTAACCTAACGTAACCTAACCTAACCTAACGTAACCTAACCTAACCTAACCTAACCTAACCCAACCAAACCCAACCCAACCCAACCCAACCTAACCTAATCCAACCCAAACCAACCTGACCTAACCTAACCCAACCTAACGACGGTTGCAAGCGCTTTCACATTAGATATCGGAGTTCCCGACTTGTAATGGTGAAAAACACTGCATCTCACTAAGCGACATTGTTAATTGCGGTTTTACGACGGTTCATATCTTAACCTAACCTAACATTCGCACTTGTATCTAAAAACGCTCTATTACACTGTTTCGTTCACATTTAAGATATTTGCATGACCTCACAGTTTTTCACCAACTTATTACAGTACAGAACGCTGTATCTCGCTAAATGACATCGTTCTTCAAGGTTTCACGATGCAGGCATGCGCTTTAACGAGAATATCACAATATAGCAGTTTCGCACTTGTAACGGTACAACACGCCGTACCTGGCTAGTTCATGCCGTTTTGTGTCCTTTCACAATATTTCACCTATTGCAGTTTCGTACATGCAATAAAACAACACTATCTCGTTAGATGACCTCCTTTTTGGTGGTTTCACGACGCTATCTAGCTTAAACTAACATAACTCAACTTAACATAACCTTCGCACTTCTATCGTTAGAAAACGTTTTACTCGCTACTTTACATTGCTTTCTACAACATTACGACGGTTTCAAGCGCTTTCACATTAGATATCGCAGTTCCCGACTTGTAATGGTGAAAAACACTCCATCTCACTAAGTGACATTGTTTAATGCGGTTTTACGACGATTCATATCTTAACCTAACCTAACCTAACGAAACCCAACCTAACCTAACCTAACCTTACCTAACCTACCCTAACCTAACCTAACCTAACGTAACCGAACCTAACCTAACCTAACGTAACGTAACGTAACCTAACCTAACCCAAGCTAACCCAACTCAACCCAACCCAACCTAACCTAATCCAACCCAAACCAACCTAGCCTAACCTAACCTAACCTAACCTAACGTCGGTTGCAAGCGCTTTCACATTAGATATCGCAGTTCCCGACTTGTAATGGTGAAAAACACTGCATCTCACTAAGTGACATTGTTTAATTCGGCTTTACGACGGTTCATATCTTAACCTAACCTAACATTCGCACTTGTATCTAAAAACGCACTATTACACTGTTTCATTCGAATTTAAGATATTTGCATGACTTCACACTTTTTCGCCAACTTATTACAGTACAGAACGCTGTATATCTCTAAATGACATCGTTCTTTAAGGTTTCACGATGCTTGCATGCGATTTAACGAGAATATCACAATATAGCAGTTTCGCACTTGTAACGGTACAACACGCACTATTTGGATTGTTTATGCCGTTTTGTGTGCTTTCACAACATTTCACCTATCGCAGTTTCGTACTCGCAATAAAACAACACTATCTCGTTAGATGACGTCGTTTTTGGTTGTTTCGCGACGCTGCCTAGCTTAAACTAACTCAACCTAACATAACCTTCGCACTTCTATCGTTAGAAAACGCTTAACTCGCTACTTTACATTGCTTTCTACAACATTATGACGGTTTCAAGCTTTTTCACATTAGATATCGCTGTTCCCGACTTGTAATGGTGAAAAACACTACATCTCACTAAGTGACATTGTTTAATGCGGTTTTACGACGATTCATATCTTAACCTAACCTAACCTAACCAAACCCAACCTAACCTAACCTAACCTTACCTAACCTACCCTAACCTAACCTAACCTATAGTAACCGAACCTAACCTAACCTAACCTAACGTAACCTAACCTAACCTAACGTAACGTAACGTAACCTAACCTAACCTAACCCAACCTAACCCAACTCAACCCAACCCAACCTAACCTAATCCAACCCAAACTAACCTAACCTAACCTAACCTAACGACGGTTGCAAGCGCTTTCACATTAGATATCGCAGTTCCCGACTTGTAATGGTGAAAAACACTGCATCTCACTAAGTGACATTGTTTAATTCGGCTTTACGACGGTTCATATCTTAACCTAACCTAACATTCGCACTTGTATCTAAAAACGCACTATTACACTGTTTTGTTCAAATTGAAGATATTTGCATGACTTCACAGTTTTTCACCAACTTATTACAGTACAGAACGCTGTATATCGCTAAATGACATCGTTCTTTAAGGTTTCACGATGCTTGCATGCGATTTAACGAGAATATCACAATATAGCAGTTTCGCACTTGTAACGGTACAACACGCAGTACCTGGCTTGTTCGTGCCGTTTTGTGTGCTTTCACAACATTTCACCTATTGCAGTTTCGTACATGCAATAATACAACACTATCTCGTTAGATGACGTCGTTTTTGGTGGTTTCACGACGCTACCTAGCCTAAACTAACATAACTCAACCTAACATAACCTTCGCACTTCTATCGTTAAAAACGTTTTACTCGCTACTTTACATTGCTTTCTATACCATTACGACGGTTTCAAGCGCTTTCACATTAGATATCGCAGTTCCCGACTTGTAATGATGAAAAACACTGCATCTCACTAAGTGACATTGTTTAATGCGGTTTTACGACGGTTCATATCTTAACCTAACCTAACCTAACCAAACCTAACCTAACCTAACCTAACCTAACCTTACCTAACCTACCCTAACCTAACCTAACGTAACCTAACCTAACGTAACCTAACGTAACCTAACCTAACCTAACCTAACGTAACGTAACGTAACCTAACCTAACCTAACCTAACCCAACCTAACCCAACTCAACCCAACCCAACCCAACCCAACCTAACCTAATCCAACCCAAACCAACCTAACCTAACCTAACCTAACCTAACCTAACGACGGTTGCAAGCACTTTCACATTAGGTATCGCAGTTCCCGACTTGTAATGGTGAAAAACACTGCCTCTCACTAAGTGACATTGTTTAATGCGGCTTTACGACGGTTCATATCTTAACCTAACCTAACATTCGCACTTGTATCTGAAAACGCTCTATTACACTGTTTCGTTCATAATTCCGATATTTGCATAACCTCACAGTTTTTCACAAACATTGCAGTACAGAATGCTGTATCTCGCTAAATGACATCGTTGTTTAAGGTTTCACAATGCTTGCATGCGCTTTAACGAGAATATCACAATACAGCAGTTTCGCACTTGTAACGGTACAACACGCAGTATCTGGCTTGTTCGTGCCGTTTTGTGTGCTTTCACAACATTTCACCTATTGCAGTTTCGTACATGCAATAATATAACACGTCTCGTTAGATGACGTCCTTTTTGGTGGTTTCACGACGCTGCCTAGCTTAAACTAACATAACTCAACCTAACATAACCTTCGCACTTCTATCGTTAGAAAACGCTTTACTCGCTACTTTACAGTGCTCTCTACAACATTACGACGGTTTCATGCGCTTTCACATTAGATATCGCAGTTCCCGACTTGTAACGGTGAAAAACACTATCTCACTAAGTGACATTGTTCAATGCGGTTTTACGACGGTTCATACCTTGACCTAACCTAACATTCGCACTTGTATCTAAAAACGCTCTATTACACTGTTTCGTTCATAATTACGATATTTGCATAACCTCACAGTTTTTCACAAACTTATTTCAGTACAGAATGCTGTATCTCGCTAAATGACATCGTTGTTTAAGGTTTCACAATGCTTGCATGCGCTTTAACGAGAATATCACAATATAGCAGTTTCGCACTTGTAACGGTACAACACGCAGTATCTGGCTTATTCGTGCCGTTTTGTGTGCTTTCACAACATTTCACTTATTGCAGTTTCGTACATGCAATAATACAACACTATCTCGTTAGATGACGTCTTTTTTGGTGGTTTCACGACGCTACATAGCTTAAACTAACATAACTCAACCTAACATAACTTTCGCACTTCTATCGTTAATAAACGTTTTACTCGCTACTTTACATTGCTTTCTACAAGATTACGACGGTTTCAAGCGTTTTCACATTAGATATCGCTGTTCCCGACTTGTAATTGTGAAAAACACTGCATCTCACTAAGTGACATTGTTTAATGTGGTTTTACGACGGTTCATATCTTAACCTAACCTAACCAACCTTACCTAACCTAACCTAGCCTAACCTAACGTAACCTAACCTAACCTAACGTAACCTAACCTAACCCAACCTAACCTAACCTAACCTAACCCAACCTAACCCAACCCAACCCAACCCAATCTAACCTAACCCAACCCAACCTAACCTAACCCAACCTAACCTAACCTAACCTAACCTAACCCAACCTAACCCAACCCAACCTAACCTTACCCATCTCAACCCAACCTAACCCAACCTAACCTAACCTAACCTAACTTAACCTAACCTAACCTAACGACGGTTGCATGCGCTTTCACATTAGATATCGCAGTTCCCGACTTGTAATGGTGAAAAACACCGCATCTCACTAAGTGACATTGTTTAATGCAGTTTTACGACAGTTCATATCTTAACCTAACCTAACATTCACACTTGTATCTAAAAACGCTCTATTACACTGTTTCGTTCACAATTACGATATTTGCATGATCTCACAGTTTTTCACAAACATTACAGTACAGAACGCTGTATCTCGCTAAATGACATCATTCTTTAAGGTTTCACGATGCTTGCATGCGCTTTAACGAGAATATCACAATATAGCAGTTTCGCACTTGTAACGGTACAACACGCAGTACCTGGCTAGTTCATGCCGTTTTGTGTCCTTTCACAATAGTTCACCTATCGCAGTTTTGTAGTCACAATTAAACAACGCTATCTCGTTAGATGACGTCTTTTTTGGTGGTTTCACGGCGCTACCTCGCTTAAACAAACTCAACCTAACAAAACCTTCCCACTTCTATCGTTAGAAAACGTTTTACTCGCTACTTTACAATGCTTTCTACAACATTACGACGGTTTCATGCGATTTAACATAAGATATCGCAGTTCAGGACTTGTAATGGTGAAAAACACTGCATCTCATTAAGTGACATTGTTTATTGCGGTTTTACGACGGTTCATAACTTAACCTAACCTAACATTTGCACTTGTATCTAAAAACGCTCTATTACACTGTTTCGTTCATAATTCCGATATTTGCATAACCTCAGAGTTTATCACAAACATTGCAGTACAGAATGCTGTATCTCGCTAAATGACATCGTTGTTTAAGGTTTCACGATGCTTGCATGCGCTTGAACGAGAATATCACAATACAGCAGTTTCGCACTTGTAACGGTACAACACGCAGTATCTGGCTTGTTCGTGCCGTTTTGTGTGCTTTTACAACATTTCACCTATTGCAGTTTCGTACATGCAATAATACAACACATCTCGTTAGAAGACGTCCTTTTTGGTGGTTTCACGACGCTGCCTAGCTTAAACTAACATAACTCAACCTAACATAACCTTCGCACTTCTATCGTTAGAAAACGCTTTACTCGCTACTTTACAGTGCTCTCTACAACATTACGACGGTTTCATGCGCTTTCACATTAGATATCGCAGTTCCCGACTTGTAATGGGGAAATACACTGCATCTCACTAAGTGACATTGTTTAATGCGGTTTTACGACGGTTCATATCTTAACCTAACCTAACCTAACCTTACCTAACATAACCTAACCTAAGCTAACTTAACCTAACCTAACCAACCTTACCTAACCTAACCTAGCCTAACCTAACGTAACCTAACCTAACCTAACGTAACCTAACCTAACCCAACCTAACCTAACCTAACCTAACCCAACCTAACCCAACCCAACCCAACCCAATCTAACCTAACCCAACCCAACCCAACCTAACCCAACCTAACCTAACCTAACCTAACCTAACCCAACCTAACCCAACCCAACCTAACCTTACCCAACCCAACCCAACCTAACCCAACCTAACCTAACCTAACCTAACTTAACCTAACCTAACCTAACGACGGTTGCATGCGCTTTCACATTAGATATCGCAGTTCCCGACTTGTAATGGTGAAAAACACCGCATCTCACTAAGTGACATTGTTTAATGCAGTTTTACGACAGTTCATATCTTAACCTAGCCTAACCTAAACTTACCTTACCTAACCTAACTTAACCTAACCTAACCTAACTTAACCTAACCTAACCTAACCCAACCCAACCCAACCCAACCTAACCTAACCTAACCTAATCTAACCCAACCCAACCTAACCAAACCTAACCTAACCTTACCTAACCTAACCTAACCTGACGTAACCTGACCTAACCTAACCTAACCTAACCTAACGTAACGTAACCTAACCTAACCTAACCCGACCCAACCCAACCCAACTCAACCTAACCTAATCCAACCCAAACCAACCTAACCTAACCTAACCAAACCTAACCTAACCTAACCTAACCTAACATTACCTAACCTACCCTAACCTAACCTAACCTAACCTAACCCAACTCAACCCAACCCAACCCAACCTAACCTAATCCAACCCAAACCGACCGAACCTAACCTAACCTAACCTAACCTAACGACGGTTGCAAGCGCTTTCACATTAGGTATCGCAGTCCCCGACTTGTAATGGTGAAAAACACTGCCTCTCACTAAGTGACATTGTTTAATGCGGCTTTACGGCGGTTCATATCCTAACCTAACCTAACATTCGCACTTGTATCTAAAAACGCTCTATTACACTGTTTCGTTCACAATTACGATATTTGCATGATCTCACAGTTTTTCACAAACATTACAGTACAGAACGCTGTATCTCGCTAAATGACATCATTCTTTAAGGTTTCACGATGCTTGCATGCGCTTTAACGAGAATATCACAATATAGCAGTTTCGCACTTGTAACGGTACAACACGCAGTACCTGGCTAGTTCATGCCGTTTTGTGTCCTTTCACAATAGTTCACCTATCGCAGTTTTGTAGTCACAATTAAACAACGCTATCTCGTTAGATGACGTCTTTTTTGGTGGTTTCACGACGCTACCTCGCTTAAACAAACTCAACCTAACATAACCTTCCCACTTCTATCGTTAGAAAACGTTTTACTCGCTACTTTACAATGCTTTCTACAACATTACGACGGTTTCATGCGATTTAACATAAGATATCGCAGTTCAGGACTTGTAATGGTGAAAAACACTGCATCTCATTAAGTGACATTGTTTATTGCGGTTTTACGACGGTTCATAACTTAACCTAACCTAACATTTGCACTTGTATCTAAAAACGCTCTATTACACTGTTTCGTTCATAATTCCGATATTTGCATAACCTCACAGTTTTTCACAAACATTGCAGTAGAGAATGCTGTATCTCGCTAAATGACATCGTTGTTTAAGGTTTCACGATGCTTGCATGTGCTTGAACGAGAATATCACAATACAGCAGTTTCGCACTTGTAACGGTACAACACGCAGTATCTGGCTTGTTCGTGCCGTTTTGTGTGTATTCACAACATTTCACCTATTGAAGTTTCGTACATGCAATAATACAACACATCTCGTTAGATGACGTCCTTTTTGGTGGTTTCACGACGCTGCCTAGCTTAAACTAACATAACTCAACCTAACATAACCTTCGCACTTCTATCGTTAGAAAACGCTTTACTCGCTACTTTACAGTGCTCTCTACAACATTACGACGGTTTCATGCGCTTTCACATTAGATATCGCAGTTCCCGACTTGTAATGGGGAAAAACACTGCATCTCACTAAGTGACATTGTTTAATGCGGTTTTACGACGGTTCATATCTTAACCTAACCTACATTCGCACTTGTATCTAAAAACGCTCTAATACACTGTTTCGTTCACATTTACGATATTTGCATGACCTCAAAGTTTTTCACCAACTTAATAAAGTACAGAACGCTGTATCTCGCTAAATGACATCTTTCTTTAATGTTTCACGATGCTTGCATGCGCTTTAACGAGAATATCACAACATAGCAGTTTCGTGCTTGTAACGGTACAACACGCAGTATTTGGCTTGTTCATCCCGTTTTGTGTGCTTTCACATTTCAACTATCGCAGTTTCGTACTCGCAATAAAACAACACTATCTCGTTAGATGACGTCGTTTTTGGTGGTTTCACGACGCTACCTAGCTTAAACTAACATAACTCAACCTAACATAACCTTCGCACTTCTATCGTTAGAAAACGTTTTACTCGCTACTTTACATTGCTTTCTACAACATTACGACGGTTTCAAGCGCTTTCACATTAGATATCGCAGTTCCCGACTTGTAATGGTGAAAAACACTGCATCTCACTAAGTGACATTGTTTAATGCGGTTTTACGACGGTTCATATCTTAACCTAACCTAACCTAACCTTACCTAACCTAACCTAACCTAAGCTAACTTAACCTAACCTAACCAACCTTACCTAACCTAACCTAGCCTAACCTAACGTAACCTAACCTAACCTAACGTAACCTAACCTAACCCAACCTAACCTAACCTAACCTAACCCAACCTAACCCAACCCAACCCAACCCAATCTAACCTAACCCAACCCAACCCAACCTAACCCAACCTAACCTAACCTAACCTAACCTAACCCAACCTAACCCAACCCAACCTAACCTTACCCAACCTAACCCAACCTAACCTAACCTAACCTAACTTAACCTAACCTAACCTAACGACGGTTGCATGCGCTTTCACATTAGATATCGCAGTTCCCGACTTGTAATGGTGAAAAACACCGCATCTCACTAAGTGACATTGTTTAATGCAGTTTTACGACAGTTCATATCTTAACCTAACCTAACCTAACCTTACCTTACCTAACCTAACTTAACCTAACCTAACCTAACTTAACCTAACCTAACCTAACCCAACCCAACCCAACCCAACCCAACCCAACCTAACCTAACCTAACCTAATCTAACCCAACCCAACCTAACCAAACCTAACCTAACCTTACCTAACCTAACCTAACCTAACGTAACCTGACCTAACCTAACCTAACCTAACCTAACGTAAAGTAACCTAACCTAACCTAACCCGACCCAACCCAACCCAACTCAACCTAACCTAATCCAACCCAAACCAACCTAACCTAACCTAACCTAACCTTACCTAACCTACCCTTATCTAACCTAACCTAACCTAACCTAACCCAACCTAACCCAACTCAACCCAACCCAACCCAACCTAACCTAATCCAACCCAAACCAACCGAACCTAACCTAACCTAACCTAACCTAACGACGGTTGCAAGCGCTTTCACAATAGGTATCGCAGTCCCCGACTTGTAATGGTGAAAAACACTGCCTCTCACTAAGTGACATTGTTTAATGCGGCTTTACGGCGGTTCATATCTTAACCTAACCTAACATTCGCACTTGTATCTAAAAACGCTCTATTACACTGTTTCGTTCATAATTACGATATTTGCATGATCTCACAGTTTTTCACAAAGATTACAGTACAGAACGCTGTATCTCGCTAAATGACATCATTCTTTAAGGTTTCACGATGCTTGCATGCGCTTTAACGAGAATATCACAACATAGCAGTTTCGTGCTTGTAACGGTACAACACGCAGTATTTGGCTTGTTCATCCCGTTTTGTGTGCTTTCACATTTCAACTATCGCAGTTTCGTACTCGCAATAAAACAACACTATCTCGTTAGATGACGTCTTTTTTGGTGGTTTCACGACGCTACCTCGCTTAAACAAACTCAACCTAACATAACCTTCCCACTTCTATCGTTAGAAAACGTTTTACTCGCTACTTTACAATGCTTTCTACAACATTACGACGGTTTCATGCGATTTAACATAAGATATCGCAGTTCAGGACTTGTAATGGTGAAAAACACTGCATCTCATTAAGTGACATTGTTTATTGCGGTTTTACGACGGTTCATAACTTAACCTAACCTAACATTTGCACTTGTATCTAAAAACGCTCTATTACACTGTTTCGTTCATAATTCCGATATTTGCATAACCTCACAGTTTTTCACAAACATTGCAGTACAGAATGCTGTATCTCGCTAAATGACATCGTTGTTTAAGGTTTCACGATGCTTGCATGCGCTTTAACGAGAATATCACAATACAGCAGTTTCGCACTTGTAACGCTACAACACGCCGTATCTGGCTTGTTCGTGCCGTTTTGTGTGCTTTCACAACATTTCACCTATTGCAGTTTCGTACATGCAATAATACAACACATCTCGTTAGATGACGTCCTTTTTGGTGGTTTCACGATGCTCCCTAGCTTAAATTAACATAACTCAACCTAACATAACCTTCGCACTTCTATCGTTAGAAAACGCTTTACTCGCTACTTTACAGTGCTCTCTACAACATTACGACGGTTTCATGCGCTTTCACATTAGATATCGCAGTTCCCGACTTGTAACGGTGAAAAACACTCTATCTCACTAAGTGACATTGTTTAATGCGGTTTTACGACGGTTCATATTTTGACCTAACCTAACATTTGCACTTGTATCTAAAAACGCTCTATTACACTGTTTCGTTCATAATTACGATATTTGCATAACCTCACAGTTTTTCACAAACTTATTTCAGTACAGAATGCTGTATCTCGCTAAATGACATCGTTGTTTAAGGTTTCACAATGCTTGCATGCGCTTTAACGAGAATATCACAATATAGCAGTTTCGCACTTGTAACGGTACAACACGCAGTATCTGGCTTGTTCGTGCCGTTTAGTGTGCTTTCACAACATTTCACCTATTGCAGTTTCGTACATGCAATAATACAACACTATCTCGTTAGATGACGTCTTTTTTGGTGGTTTCACGACGCTACATTGCTTAAACTAACATAACTCAACCTAACATAGCCTTCGCACTTCTATCGTTAGAAAACGTTTTACTCGCTACTTTACAATGCTCTCTACAACCTTACGACGGTTTCATGCGCTTTCACATTAGATATCGCAGTTCCCGACTTGTAATGGGGAAAAACACTGCATCTCACTAAGTGACATTGTTTAATGCGGATTTACGACAGTTCATATCTTAACCTAACCTAACATTCGCACTTGTATCTCAAAACGCTCTATTACACTGTTTCGTTCACAATTACATTATTTGCATGACCTCACAGTTTTTCACCAACTTATTACAGTACAGAACGCTGTATCTCGCTAAATGACATCATTCTTTAAGGTTTCACGATGCTTGCATGCGCTTTAACGAGAATATCAAAACATAGCAGTTTCGCACTTGTAACGGTACAACACGCAGTATTTCGCTTGTTCATGCCCTTTTGTGTGCTTTCACAACATTTCACCTATCCCAGTTTCGTACTCGCAATAAAACAACACTATCTCGTTAGATGACGTCGTTTTTGGTGGTTTCACGACGCTACCTAGCTTAAACTAACAAAACTCAACCTAACATAACCTTCGCACTTCTATCGTTAAAAAACGTTTTACTCGCTACTTTACATTGCTTTCTACAACATTACGACGGTTTCATGCGATTTAACATAAGATATCGCAGTTCCCGACTTGTAATGGTGAAAAACACTGCATCTCACTAAGTGACATTGTTTATTG
This sequence comes from Rhipicephalus microplus, assembly GCF_043290135.1. Classification (NCBI taxonomy): domain Eukaryota; kingdom Metazoa; phylum Arthropoda; class Arachnida; order Ixodida; family Ixodidae; genus Rhipicephalus; species Rhipicephalus microplus. The sequence continues at coordinate 510,768,226 of NC_134710.1, forward strand.
CGGTTTTACGACGGTTCATAACTTAACCTAACCTAACATTCGCACTTGTATCTAAAAACGCTGTATTACACTGTTTCGTTCATAATTCCGATATTTGCATAACCTGACAGTTTTTTACAAACTTATTGCAGTACAGAATGCTGTATCTCGCTAAATGACATCATTCTTTAAGGTTTCACGATGCTTGCATGCGCTTTAACTAGAATATCACAACATAGCAGTTTCGCACTTTTAACGGTACAACACGCAGTATCTGGCTTGTTCGTGCCGTTTTGTGTGCTTTCACAACATTTCACCTATTGCAGTTTCGTACATGCAATAATACAACACTATCTCGTTAGATGACGTCTTTTTTGGTGGTTTCACGACGCTACATAGCTTAAACTAACATAACTCGACCTAACATAGCCTTCGCACTTCTATCGTTAGAAAACGTTTTACTCGCTACTTTACAATGCTCTCTACAACATTACGACGGTTTCATGCGCTTTCACATTAGATATCGCAGTTCCAGACTTGTAATGGTGAAAAACACTGCATCTCACTAAGTGACATTGTTTAATGCGGTTTTACGACAGTTCATATCTTAACCTAACCTAACATTCGCACTTGTATCTCAAAACGCTCTATTACACTGTTTCGTTCACAATTACAATATTTGCATGACCTCACAGTTTTTCACCAACATATTACAGTACAGAACGCTGTATCTCGCTAAATGACATCATTCTTTAAGGTTTCACGATTCTTGTATGCGCTTTAACGAGAATATCACAACATAGCAGTTTCGCACTTGTAACGGTACAACACGCAGTATTTCGCTTGTTCATGCCCTTTTGTGTGCTTTCACAACATTTCACCTATCGCAGTTTCGTACTCGCAATAAAACAACACTATCTCGTTAGATGACGTCGTTTTTGGTGGTTTCACGACGCTACGTAGCTTAAACTAACATAACTCAACCTAACATAACCTTCGCACTTCTATCGTTAAAAACGTTTTACTCGCTACTTTACATTGCTTTTTAAAACATTACGACGGTTTCAAGCGCTTTCACAATAGATATCGCAGTTCCCGACTTGTAATGGTGAAAAACACTGCATCTCACTAAGTGACATTGTTTAATGCGGTTTTACGACGGTTCATATCTTAACCTAACCTAACCTAACCTAACCTAACCAAACCTAACCTAACCTCACCTAACCTTACCTTACCTAACCTACCCTAACCTAACCTAACTTAACGTAACCTAACCTAACCTAACGTAACCTAACCTAACCTAACCTACCGTAACGTAACGTAACCTAACCTAACCTCACCTAACCCATCCTAACCCAAGCTAACCTAACCTAATCCAACCCAAACCAACCTAACCTAACCTAACCTAACCTTAACGACGGTTGCAAGCGCTTTCACATTAGGTATCGCAGTTCCCGACTTGTAATGGTGAAAAACACTGCCTCTCACTAAGTGACATTGTTTAATGCGGCTTTACGACGGTTCATATCTTAACCTAACCTAACATTCGCACATGTATCTAAAAGCGCTCTATTACACTGTTTCGTTCACAATTACGATATTTGCATGATCTCACAGTTTTTCACCAACTTATTACAGTACAGAACGCTGTATCTCGCTAAATGACATCTTTCTTTAATGTTTCACGATGCTTGCATGCGCTTTAACGAGAATATCACAACATAGCAGTTTCGTGCTTGTAACGGTACAACACGCAGTATTTGGCTTGTTAATCCCGTTTTGTGTGCTCTCACATTTCAACTATCGCAGTTTCGTACTCGCAATAAAACAACACTATCTCGTTAGATGACGTCGTTTTTGGTGGTTTCACGACGCTACCTTGCTTAAACTAACATAACTCAACCTAACATAACCTTCGCACTTCTATCGTTAGAAAACGTTTTACTCGCTACTTTACATTGCTTTCTACAACATTACGACGGTTTCAAGCGCTTTCACATTAGATATCGCAGTTCCCGACTTGAGTGGGCTTGTCAGCAGCAGAGAAGGCAACATGCTCAGTAATCCGCTTTGCCTTGCAATACAGGTCTTGGCGATTCTTCTTGGTGAAAGCCCTGCGGTATGCACCGTCTTTCCGGGGCTGGCTCGGGATGATGACGTCACCTCGTCTGGCTGGCCTGGCGAAGCCTGGTTATCATCACCTGTGGACGATCGCTGCTGCATCGAGGAAACAACGCCCCTTCTCATCTTAGCGTCCACGTGGAATCAACGCCGAGTGACGTCGGTTCCCGTGATCGCTTCGGAGCCTTTAAATCCACGGGCAGTCTCATACCATGGCAGTGGGCTTGTCAGCAGCAGAGAAGGCAACATGCTCAGTAATCCGCTTTGCCTTGCAATACAGGTCTTGGCGATTCTTCTTGGTGAAAGCCCTGCGGTATGCACCGTCTTTCCGGGGCTGGCTCGGGATGATGACGTCACCTCGTCTGGCTGGCCTGGCGAAGCCTGGTTATCATCACCTGTGGACGATCGCTGCTGCATCGAGGAAACAACGCCCCTTCTCATCTTAGCGTCCACGTGGAATCAACGCCGAGTGACGTCGGTTCCCGTGATCGCTTCGGAGCCTTTAAATCCACGGGCAGTCTCATACCATGGCAGTGGGCTTGTCAGCAGCAGAGAAGGCAACATGCTCAGTAATCCGCTTTGCCTTGCAATACAGGTCTTGGCGATTCTTCTTGGTGAAAGCCCTGCGGTATGCACCGTCTTTCCGGGGCTGGCTCGGGATGATGACGTCACCTCGTCTGGCTGGCCTGGCGAAGCCTGGTTATCATCACCTGTGGACGATCGCTGCTGCATCGAGGAAACAACGCCCCTTCTCATCTTAGCGTCCACGTGGAATCAACGCCGAGTGACGTCGGTTCCCGTGATCGCTTCGGAGCCTTTAAATCCACGGGCAGTCTCATACCATGGCAGTGGGCTTGTCAGCAGCAGAGAAGGCAACATGCTCAGTAATCCGCTTTGCCTTGCAATACAGGTCTTGGCGATTCTTCTTGGTGAAAGCCCTGCGGTATGCACCGTCTTTCCGGGGCTGGCTCGGGATGATGACGTCACCTCGTCTGGCTGGCCTGGCGAAGCCTGGTTATCATCACCTGTGGACGATCGCTGCTGCATCGAGGAAACAACGCCCCTTCTCATCTTAGCGTCCACGTGGAATCAACGCCGAGTGACGTCGGTTCCCGTGATCGCTTCGGAGCCTTTAAATCCACGGGCAGTCTCATACCATGGCAGTGGGCTTGTCAGCAGCAGAGAAGGCAACATGCTCAGTAATCCGCTTTGCCTTGCAATACAGGTTAGTAGGTACTTTCCTGCCCCCTGTTATCGAAGTGATAACCGATTCCTGCTGCTGCTGCCTTGCCCACTGTGTCTTAAACTTCTTTTTGCTTGCGTCACACCTATACCTGTTGATCTGTTGGTTTGCGGTGACGTTGAAGCTAATCCTGGTCCCCTTACGGAAAAGGAAATGCTATCTCAGCTTCTCGCTGGCCAAAAAACAATGAAAGCAGCTATTGAGAACGTACAGGCCAACCAGAAAGATTTAGTTGAAAAATTTGGCACGCTAACAGAACGAGTGGATGCCATTGAGCGTCACATGAATAAATTTTCTGCATTGCCTCAACAAGTGAAAGTACTTGAGGATACTATGACTCAAATGCAGCAAAAATTAGCATTCCTTGAAGGTAAAGTTGATGATTTTGAAAATCGGAGCCGTAGAAATAACCTAATCATTTATGGACTAAAGGAATCCCCTAGGGAAACACCTCAGATGCTCCAAGATAATGTCGAGGAAATCCTCGAAAATACATTAGGTATAAAGGCAATTACTGTTGAAAGATGCCACAGGCTTGGACGCATAGTTGAAAACAAAGACAGACCAGTTATTCTAAAGTTTATTGATTATCGTGAGAAGATGTCTGTTTTGAAGGTTAGGCACAAGTTAAAGGGCTCTGTATTGTCCTTTTCTGAAGATTTTTCATACAGGGTTCGTGAGGCACGCAGAAATCTGTGGAAAAGTTCTGAAAAAGAGAGAGAAAACGGTGCTAAAGTTAAGCTACTCTACAATCGACTGAGTGTGGATGGGAACTTGTTCAGTTGGGATGAATCGAAAAATGCACGTGTTAAGCTAAAGAAGAATGAAAAATGACGGGATATGTGCAGTGTACCGTCGCTGAAAATACTAAATTTAAACTGTAGAAGTGTTATTAGCAAAACCACAGAATTAGAAGGAACCCTCCTGGCCTATAGTCCCCATATTGCTATCCTAACCGAAACATGGTTGCACGATAACATACTTGATAGTGAATTTGTTCCGCGGGGCTACCGTGTGTACCGTAAAGATCGTGGGAGTAGAGGTGGTGGAGTGGCGATCCTGTTTAGACAGTCATTGCAAATTACAAAAATGCATGACATACGTAACGTCGAGGGCATATTTTGCAAAGCATATTACGGAAAGACCAGGTACGTTATTGGGGCTATTTATCGCCCACCCAATTCCTCCATGGATGTTCTGGATGAACTACACAACTACCTCGCCGCCCATGTGAAACCTGAGGATCGGATTATTCTAGCTGGAGATTTTAATTTGCCTCATGTTAGTTGGTCATCTTTCTCTTTGCAACAACCTAACTATAAAATTGGTGAAAGAATGATCGATATAGCGTTTTCTTTTGACTTGATGCAAATCGTTGACAAATGCACTCGAATACACGCGAGTTCTTGTTCAATTCTAGACCTTTTTTTCATTAGTGGCTCAATCTCTGCCCAAGCTAGCTGTTCTGTTCTCCCTGGAATATCTGATCATCAGGCTGTGATACTTACGCTTACTAATGTTGTTTTAAAGAAAAATTGCAAGGTGGTCTCGTTCCCAAACTTTTCACGTGCTGATGACACCTCAATATTGGATTTACTAGCATTTGAATTTGATTCTTTTTCGAGTTGCACTGCTGATATTCATTATCTGTGGAAGCGTTTCAAAGACCTTATAAATGAGTGTATTGATAGATTTGTTCCTCGTATTGTAAAAAAATCGAAAGGAAAGAACCCCTGGATTTCTCGGGAAACGTTGCAGTTGCGAAGACGGCTCAAACGTTTAAAAAATCAAAGACGGTGCTCTAAAGACGTAGGTATCCTCCAGCAAAAAATTTCTGAACTTGCTTCTCAAGTGAAAGCAAATGTTGTGTCTGATAAGGAACGCTATTATGGCCAACAACTTCCGAGTCTCATGTCTTCGTCTCCCGAGAGGTTCTGGAGTTTAATTTCGCCTAATACTGTGACTACTGATGTTTTTGTAATTGATGGTGTTGAAACTAGTGATTCATTTGTTATTTCTAACGCTTTCAATGATCATTTTAAATCTGTTTTTACGAGGGATAACGGTGTCCTGGAAACATTTGATGTGGCAAGCCCACCCCTTCCGGATATCATCATAAGTGAAGAGGGAGTTCTTAATCTGCTTTTAAAACTGGATGTTAAGAAATCTTCAGGTCCGGATGGAATACCGAATGAGTTCTTAAAGCGCTACGCACAATGGGTTTCAAAGTACCTAACAATTCTCTTTTCTAAATCTCTGAAAGATGGTCAAGTTCCGGATGACTGGGTAACTGCTAAAGTCAAGCCCTTACATAAGAGTGGAGATCCCCATTCTGTTACTAACTATCGGCCGATCTCATTAATTTCAACTTCCTGTAAACTCATTGAGCATATAATACATAAGCACATTTCAGACTTCCTAGATAAGCACAATATTTTGTCAGATTCACAACACGGATTCAGGAAAGGATTTTCTACTTGTACTCAGCTGGTAACAACAGTACATGATTTTGCGCTATCTATAAATTCCGGAAAACAGGTAGATGCAATTTTTATGGATTTTGCTAAAGCTTTCGATACGGTCTCACACAATAAATTACTCTTCAAACTTGATTTAATTCTTAAAAATACCCAGCTTCTAAACTGGATTTCTGGTTATCTTTTGAATCGAAAACAATACGTCTCTTTCAATGAACATTGTTCTCGTACAGTACCGGTTGACTCGGGAGTGCCCCAAGGCTCCGTGCTTGGGCCGCTCTTCTTTTTGTTGTTTATAAATGACATATCACATGATATACCTGTAAAAGTCAAGTTATATGCGGATGACTGCATTCTATACTCGGAAGTTGAAAACCATACCGACCAAATTCATTTAAACGACGCATTTCAAAAGGTCATTCGTTGGTGTGATAAATGGCAGATGTCAGTTAATTTTAAAAAGACTGTTTTCATGAAAATTTCCCACAAACGTACCCCTCTTCATTTTGCATATTCAGCCAATAATGTTTTTTTGCAGGAGGTACAACACTACAAGTACCTTGGTCTTTGGATTTCGAATGACCTAAACTGGACAAGACATATTAATACTGTAATAAGCTCGTGCAATTACAAGCTATTTTATCTTAGACGAGCTCTCAAGCTTTCAACCCCCGCCGTTCGCCTTATTGCTTTTAATGCAATTGTTCAACCTTCTTTAGATTATGCTTCCATAATCTGGTACCCTCACACCAGAAAAAACATTAGCGAAATGGAAAAAATTCAAAAGAGAGCTGTTAGATTTATTTATAACAGTTTCGGCCGCACTTCAATAACACGTTTATTATCAAAAGCCAATCTTTCAACACCTACTCAAAGGAATAAAGTATTAAGATTGAAATTTTTCTTTCAGTTAGTTAAAGGTTATTATAAGTTAGACTTATCACACATACTTAATTTCTCCACGGGATATGCCACAAGACAGAGGCATTCCCTTACAATAACCCCATTCTCCACCCGTAATAACACGTTCAAATATTCATTTTTTCCGAGGACAATCATCGAATGGAATAACCTTAGTAATGAAGTTGTTTCCCAGTCCTCCTTGAATCTTTTTGCTGCGCAGCTCCAGCAGTGAGTGTCTGATATGTGATCCTGCTTTTTATTTCTATCACTGTAGCAATTCCCCACTCGTGACCAACTTGAATATAGCGCTGATTTCATTATATGCCCTTATGACTGTTCATTGCAAACCATTGTCTTTTTGTGTACATACCTCACCTGTTTTATATTTACTTGTTTGCCGATTTGTTAATTTAGCAAATGTGTATCCACCCTGCTAAAACCCTATGTTAGGGTTGCAGTATTCATAAATAAATAAAATAAAATAAATAAAAATGGTGAAAAACACTGCATCTCACTAAGTGACATTGTTTAATGCGGTTTTACGACGGTTCATATCTTAACCTAACCTAACCTAACCTTACCTAACCTAACCTAACCTAACCTAAGCTAACTTAACCTAACCTAACCAACCTTACCTAACCTAACCTAGCCTAACCTAACGTAACCTAACCTAACCTAACGTAACCTAACCTAACCCAACCTAACCTAACCTAACCTAACCCAACCTAACCCAACCCAACCCAACCCAATCTAACCTAACCCAACCCAACCCAATCTAACACAACCTACCCTAACCTAACCTAACCTAACCCAACCTAACCCAACCCAACCTAACCTTACCCAACCCAACCCAACCTAACCCAACCTAACCTAACCTAACCTAACTTAACCTAACCTAACCTAACGACGGTTGCATGCGCTTTCACATTAGATATCGCAGTTCCCGACTTGTAATGGTGAAAAACACCGCATCTCACTAAGTGACATTGTTTAATGCAGTTTTACGACAGTTCATATCTTAACCTAACCTAACCTAACCTTACCTTACCTAACCTAACTTAACCTAACCTAACCTAACCTAACTTAACCTAACCTAACCTAACCTAACCCAACCCAACCCAACCCAACCCAACCCAACCTAACCTAACCTAACCTAATCTAACCCAACCCAACCTAACCAAACCTAACCTAACCTTACCTAACCTAACCTAACCTAACGTAACCTGACCTAACCTAACCTAACCTTACCTAACCTACCCTAACCTAACCTAACCTAACGTAACCTAACCTAACCTAACCCAACCTAACCCAACTCAACCCAACCCAACCCAACCTAACCTAATCCAACCCAAACCAACCGAACCTAACCTAACCTAACCTAACCTAACGACGGTTGCAAGCGCTTTCACATTAGGTATCGCAGTTCCCGACTTGTAATGGTGAAAAACTGCCTCTCTCTAAGTGACATTGTTTAATGCGGCTTTACGGCGGTTCATATCTTAACCTAACCTAACAATCGCACTTGTATCTAAAAACGCTCTATTACACTGTTTCGTTCACAATTACGATATTTGCATGATCTCACAGTTTTTCACAAACATTACAGTACAGAACGCTGTATCTCGCTAAATGACATCATTCTTTAAGGTTTCACGATGCTTGCATGCGCTTTAACGAGAATATCACAATATAGCAGTTTCGCACTTGTAACGGTACAACACGCAGTACCTGGCTAGTTCATGCCGTTTTGTGTCCTTTCACAATAGTTCACCTATCGCAGTTTTGTAGTCACAATTAAACAACACTATCTCGTTAGATGACGTCTTTTTTGGTGGTTTCACAACGCTACCTCGCTTAAACTAACTCAACCTAACATAACCTTCCCACTTCTATCGTTAGAAAACGTTTTACTCACTACTTTACAATGCTTTCTACAACATTACGACGGTTTCATGCGATTTAACATAAGATATCGCAGTTCAGGACTTGTAATGGTGAAAAACACTGCATCTCACTAAGTGACATTGTTTATTGCGGTTTTACGACGGTTCATAACTTAACCTAACCTAACATTTGCACTTGTATCTAAAAACGCTCTATTACACTGTTTCGTTCATAATTCCGATATTTGCATAACCTCACAGTTTTTCACAAACATTGCAGTACAGAATGCTGTATCTCGCTAAATGACATCGTTGTTTAAGGTTTCACGATGCTTGCATGCGCTTTAACGAGAATATCACAATACAGCAGTTTCGCACTTGTAACGGTACAACACGCAGTATCTGGCTTGTTCGTGCCGTTTAGTGTGCTTTCACAACATTTCACCTATTGCAGTTTCGTACATGCAATGATACAACACTATCTCGTTAGATGACGTCTTTTTTGGTGGTTTCACGACGCTACATAGCTTAAACTAACATAACTCAACCTAACATAGCCTTCGCACTTCTATCGTTAGAAAACGTTCTACTCGCTACTTTACAATGCTCTCTACAACCTTACGACGGTTTCATGCGCTTTCACATTAGATATCGCAGTTCCCGACTTGTAATGGGGAAAAACACTGCATCTCACTAAGTGACATTGTTTAATGCGGTTTTACGACGGTTCATATCTTAACCTAACCTACATTCGCACTTGTATCTAAAAACGCTCTAATACACTGTTTCGTTCACATTTACGATATTTGCATGACCTCACAGTTTTTCACCAACTTAATAAAGTACAGAACGCTGTATCTCGCTAAATGACATCTTTCTTTAATGTTTCACGATGCTTCCATGCGCTTTAACGAGAATATCACAACATAGCAGTTTCGTGCTTGTAACGGTACAACACACAGTATTTGGCTTGTTCATCCCGTTTTGTGTGCTTTCACATTTCAACTATCGCAGTTTCGTACTCGCAATAAAACAACACTATCTCGTTAGATGACGTCGTTTTTGGTGGTTTCACGACGCTACCTAGCTTAAACTAACATAACTCAACCTAACATAACCTTCGCACTTCTATCGTTAGAAAACGTTTTACTCACTACTTTACATTGCTTTCTACAACATTACGACGGTTTCAAGCGCTTTCACATTAGATATCGCAGTTCCCGACTTGTAATGGTGAAAAACACTGCATCTCACTAAGTGACATTGTTTAATGCGGTTTTACGACGGTTCATATCTTAACCTAACCTAACCTAACCTTACCTAACCTAACCTAACCTAACCTAAGCTAACTTAACCTAACCTAACCAACCTTACCTAACCTAACCTAGCCTAACCTAACGTAACCTAACCTAACCTAACGTAACCTAACCTAACCTAACCCAACCTAACCTAACCTAACCTAACCCAACCTAACCCAACCCAACCCAACCCAATCTAACCTAACCCAACCCAACCCAACCTAACCCAACCTAACCTAACCTAACCTAAACTAACCCAACCTAACCCAACCCAATCTAACCTTACCCAACCCAACCCAACCTAACCCAACCTAACCTAACCTAACCTAACTTAACCTAACCTAACCTAACGACGGTTGCATGCGCTTTCACATTAGATATCGCAGTTCCCGACTTGTAATGGTGAAAAACACCGCATCTCACTAAGTGACATTGTTTAATGCAGTTTTACGACAGTTCATATCTTATCCTAACCTAACCTAACCTTACCTTACCTAACCTAACTTAACCTAACCTAACCTAACCTAACTTAACCTAACCTAACCTAACCTAACCCAACCCAACCCAACCCAACCCAACCCAACCCAACCCAACCTAACCTAACCTAACCTAATCTAACCCAACCCAACCTAACCAAACCTAACCTAACCTTACCTAACCTAACCTAACGTAACCTGACCTAACCTAACCTAACCTAACCTAACGTAACGTAACCTAACCTAACCTAACCCGACCCAACCCAACCCAACTCAACCTAACCTAATCCAACCCAAACCAACCTAACCTAACCTAACCAAACCTAACCTAACCTAACCTAACCTTGCCTAACCTACCCTAACCTAACCTAACCTAACGTAACCTAACCTAACCTAAGCTAACCTAACCCAACCTAACCCAACTCAACCCAACCCAACCCAACCTAACCTAATCCAACCCAAACCAACTGAACCTAACCTAACCTAACCTAACCTAACGACGGTTGCAAGCGCTTTCACATTAGGTATCGCAGTTCCCGACTTGTAATGGTGAAAAACACTGCCTCTCACTAAGTGACATTGTTTAATGCGGCTTTACGGCGGTTCATATCTTAACCTAACCTAACATTCGCACTTGTATCTAAAAACGCTCTATTACACTGTTTCGTTCACAATTACGATATTTGCATGATCTCACAGTTTTTCACAAACATTACAGTACAGAACGCTGTATCTCGCTAAATGACATCATTCTTTAAGGTTTCACGATGCTTGCATGCGCTTTAACGAGAATATCACAATATAGCAGTTTCGCACTTGTAACGGTACAACACGCAGTACCTGGCTAGTTCATGCCGTTTTGTGTCCTTTCACAATAGTTCACCTATCGCAGTTTTGTAGTCACAATTAAACAACACTATCTCGTTAGATGACGTCTTTTGTGGTGGTTTCACGACGCTACCTCGCTTAAACTAACTCAACCTAACATAACCTTCCCACTTCTATCGTTAGAAAACGTTTTACTCGCTACTTTACAATGCTTTCTACAACATTACGACGGTTTCATGCGATTTAACATAAGATATCGCAGTTCAGGACTTGTAATGATGAAAAACACTGCATCTCACTAAGTGACATTGTTTATTGCGGTTTTACGACGGTTCATAACTTAACGTAACCTAACATTTGCACTTGTATCTAAAAACGGTCTATTACACTGTTTCGTTCATAATTCCGATATTTGCATAACCTCACAGTTTTTCACAAACATTGCAGTACAGAATGCTGTATCTCGCTAAATGACATCGTTGTTTAAGGTTTCACGATGCTTGCATGCGCTTTAACGAGAATATCACAATACAGCAGTTTCGCACTTGTAACGGTACAACACGCAGTATCTGGCTTGTTCGTGCCGTTTTGTGTGCTTTCACAACATTTCACCTATTGCAGTTTCGTACATGCAATAATACAACACATCTCGTTAGATGACGTCCTTTTTGGTGGTTTCACGACGCTCCCTAGCTTAAACTAACATAACTCAACCTAACATAACCTTCGCACTTCTATCGTTAGAAAACGCTTTACTCGCTACTTTACAGTGCTCTCTACAACATTACGACGGTTTCATGCGCTTTCACATTAGATATCGCAGTTCCCGACTTGTAACGGTGAAAAACACTCTATCTCACTAAGTGACATTGTTTAATGCGGTTTTACGACTGTTCATATTTTGACCTAACCTAACCTTCGCACTTGTATCGAAAAACGCTCTATTACACTGTTTCGTTCATAATTACGATATTTGCATAACCTCACAGTTTTTCACAAACTTATTTCAGTACAGAATACTGTATCTCGCTAAATGACATCGTTGTTTAAGGTTTCACAATGCTTGCATGCGCTTTAACGAGAATATCACAATATAGCAGTTTCGCACTTGTAACGGTACAACACGCAGTATCTGGCTTGTTCGTGCCGTTTAGTGTGCTTTCACAACATTTCACCTATTGCAGTTTCGTACATGCAATAATACAACACTATCTCGTTAGATGACGTCTTTTTTGGTGGTTTCACGACGCTACATAGCTTAAACTAACTTAACTCAACCTAACATAGCCTTCGCACTTCTATCGTTAGAAAACGTTTTACTCGCTACTTTACAATGCTCTCTACAACCTTACGACGGTTTCATGCGCTCTCACATTAGATATCGCAGTTCCCGACTTGTAATGGTGAAAAACACTGCATCTCACTAAGTGACATTGTTTAATGCGGTTTTACGACGGTTCATATCTTAACCTAACCTAACCTAACCTAACCTAACCAAACCTAACCTAACCTCACCTAACCTTACCTTACCTAACCTACCCTAACCTAACCTAACTTAACGTAACCTAACCTAACCTAACGTAACCTAACCTAACCTAACCTACCGTAACGTAACGTAACCTAACCTAACCTCACCTAACCCATCCTAACCCAAGCTAACCTAACCTAATCCAACGCAAACCAACCTAACCTAACCTAACCTAACCTTAACGACGGTTGCAAGCGCTTTCACATTAGGTATCGCAGTTCCCGACTTGTAATGGTGAAAAACACTGCCTCTCACTAAGTGACATTGTTTAATGCGGCTTTACGACGGTTCATATCTCAACCTAACCTAACATTCGCACTTGTATCTAAAAGCGCTCTATTACACTGTTTCGTTCACAATTACGATATTTGCATGATCTCACAGTTTATCACCAACTTATTACAGTACAGAACGCTGTATCTAGCTAAATGACATCATTCTTTAAGGTTTCACGATGCTTGCATGCGCTTTAACGAGGATATCACAATATAGCAGTTTCGCACTTGAAACGGTACAACACGCAGTATCTGGCTTGTTCGTGCCGTTTTGTGTGCTTTCACAACATTTCACCTATTGCAGTTTCGTACATGCAATAATACAACACATCTCGTTAGATGACGTCCTTTTTGGTGGTTTCACGACGCTGCCTAGCTTAAACTAACATAACTCAACCTAACATAACCTTCGCACTTCTATCGTTAGAAAACGCTTTACTCGCTACTTTACAGTGCTCTCTACAACATTACGACGGTTTCATGCGCTTTCACATTAGATATCGCAGTTCCCGACTTGTAATGGTGAAAAACACTGCATCTCACTAAGTGACATTGTTTAATGCGGATTTACGACAGTTCATATCTTAACCTAACCTAACATTCGCACTTGTATCTCAAAACGCTCTATTACACTGTTTCGTTCACAATTACGATATTTGCATGACCTCACAGTTTTTCACCAAATTATTACAGTACAGAACGCTGTATCTCGCTAAATGACATCATTTTTTAAGGTTTCACGATGCTTGCATGCGCTTTAACGAGAATATCACAACATAGCAGTTTCGCACTTGTAACGGTACAACACGCAGTATTTCGCTTGTTCATGCCCTTTTGTGTGCTTTCACAACATTTCACCTATCCCAGTTTCGTACTCGCAATAAAACAACACTATCTCGTTAGATGACGTCGTTTTTGGTGGTTTCACGACGCTATCTAGCTTAAACTAACATAACTCAACCTAACATAACCTTGGCACTTCTATCGTTAAAAAACGTTTTACTCGCTACTTTACATTGCTTTCTACAACATTACGACGGTTTCATGTGACTTAACATTAGATATCGCAGTTCCCGACTTGTAATGGTGAAAAACACTGCATCTCACTAAGTTACATTGTTTATTGCGGTTTTACGACGGTTCATAACTTAACCTAACCTAACATTCGCACTTGTATCTAAAAACGCTCTATTACACTGTTTCGTTCATAATTCCGATATTTGCATAACCTGACAGTTTTTTACAAACTTATTGCAGTACAGAATGCTGTATCTCGCTAAATGACATCATTCTTTAAGGTTTCACGATGCTTGCATGCGCTTTAACTAGAATATCACAACATAGCAGTTTCGCACTTTTAACGGTACAACACGCAGTATATGGCTTGTTCGTGCCGTTTTGTGTGCTTTCACAACATTTCACCTATTGCAGTTTCGTACATGCAATATTACAACACTATCTCGTTAGATGACGTCTTTTTTGGTGGTTTCACGACGCTACATAGCTTAAACTAACATAACTCGACCTAACATAGCCTTCGCACTTCTATCGTTAGAAAACGTTTTACTCGCTACTTTACAATGCTCTCTACAACATTACGACGGTTTCATGCGCTTTCACAATAGATATCGCAGTTCCCGACTTGTAATGGTGAAAAACACTGCATCTCACTAAGTGACATTGTTTAATGCGGTTTTACGACAGTTCATATCTTAACCTAACCTAACATTCGCACTTGTATCTCAAAACGCTCTATTACACTGTTTCGTTCACAATTACGATATATGCATGACCTCACAGTTTTTCACCAACTTATTACAGTTCAGAACGCTATATCTCGCTAAATGACATCATTCTTTAAGGTTTCACGATTCTTGCATGCGCTTTAACGAGAATATCACAACATAGCAGTTTCGCACTTGTAACGGTACAACACGCAGTATTTCGCTTGTTCATGCCCTTTTGTGTGCTTTCACAACATTTCCCCTATCGCAGTTTCGTACTCGCAATAAAACAACACTATCTCGTTAGATGACGTCGTTTTTGGTGGTTTCACGACGCTACCTAGCTTAAACTAACATAACTCAACCTAACATAACCTTCGCACTTCTATCGTTAAAAACGTTTTACTCGCTACTTTACATTGCTTTTTAAAACATTACGACGGTTTCAAGCGCTTTCACAATAGATATCGCAGTTCCCGACTTGTAATGGTGAAAAACACTGCCTCTCACTAAGTGACATTGTTTAATGCGGCTTTACGACGGTTCATATCTTAACCTAACCTAACATTCGCACTTGTATCTAAAAGCGCTCTATTACACTGTTTCGTTCACAATTACGATATTTGCATGATCTCACAGTTTTTCACCAACTTATTACAGTACAGAACGCTGTATCTCGCTAAATGACATCATTCTTTGAGGTTTCACGATGCTTGCATGCGCTTTAACGAGAATATCACAATATAGCAGTTTCGCACTTGTAACGGTACAACACGCAGTATCTGGCTTGTTCGTGCCGTTTTGTGTGCTTTCACAACATTTCACCTATTGCAGTTTTGTACATGCAATAATACAACACATCTCGTTAGATGACGTCCTTTTTGGTGGTTTCACGACGCTGCCTAGCTTAAACTAACATAACTCAACCTAACATAACCTTCGCACTTCTATCGTTAGAAAACGCTTAACTCGCTACTTTACAGTGCTCTCTACAACATTACGACGGTTTCATGCGCTTTCACATTAGATATCGCAGTTCCCGACTTGTAATGGTGAAAAACACTGCATCTCACTAAGTGACATTGTTTAATGCGGTTTTACGACGGTTCATATGTTAACCTAACGTAACATTCGCACTTGTATCTCAAAACGCTCTATTACACTGTTTCGTTCACAGTTACGATATTTGCATGACCTGACAGTTTTTCACCCACTTATTACAGTACAGAACGCTGTATATCGCTAAATGACATCATTCTTTAAGGTTTCACGATGCTTGCATGCGCTTTAACGAGAATATCACAACATAGCAGTTTCGCACTTGTAACGGTACAACACGCAATATTTGGCTTGTTCATGCCGTTTTGTGTGCTTTCACAACTTTTACCACCTATCGCAGTTTCGTACTCGCAATAAAACAACACTATCTCGTTAGATGAAGTCGTTTTTGGTGGTTTCACGACGCTACCTAGCTTAAACTAACATAACTCAACCTAACATAGCCTTCGCACTTTTATCGTTAGAAAACGTTTTACTCGCTACTTTACGATGCTCTCTACAACATTACGACAGTTTCCTGCGCTTTCACATTAGATATAGCAGTTCCCGACTTGTAATGGTGAAAAACACTGCATCTCACTAAGTGACATTGTTTAATGCGGTTTTACGATGGTTCATATTTTAACCTAACCTTACCTAACCTGACCTAACCCAACCTTACCTAACCTAACCAAACTTAACCTAACCTAACCTAACCTAACCCAACCCAACCCAACCCAACCCAACCCAACCTAACCTAACCCAACCTAACCCCACCCAACCCAACCCAACCCAACCTAACCTAACCTAACCTAACCCAACCCAACCCAACCTAACCTAAACTAACCTAACCTAACCTAACCTAACCCAACCCAACCTAACCTAACCTAACCTAACCCAACCCAACCTAACCTAAACTAACCTAACCTAACCTAACCTAACCCAACCTAACCTAACCCAACCCAACCCAACCCAAGCTAACCTAACCTAACCTAGCCTAACCAAACCTAACCTAACCTAACCTAACCTAACCTTACCTAACCTAACCTACCTAACCTAACCTAACCTAACGTAACCTAACGTAACCTAACCTAACCTAACGTAACGTAACCTAACCTAACCTAACCTAACCTAACCCAACCTAACCCAACCGAACCCCCAACCCAACCCAACCCAACCTAAACTAATCCAACCCAAACCAACCTAACCTAACCTAACCTAAGCTAACCTAACGACGGTTGCAAGCGCTTTCACATTAGATATCGCAGTTCCCGACTTGTAATGGTGAAAAACGCTGCATCTCACTAAGTGACATTGTTTATTGCGGTTTTACGACGGTTCATATCTTAACCTAACCTAACATTCGCACTTGTATCTAAAAACGCTCTATTACACTGTTTCATTCACAAATACGATATTTGCATAACCTCACAGTTTTCACCAACTTATTGCAGTACAGAACTCTGTATCTCGCTAAATGACGTCGTTCTATAAGGTTTCACGATGATTACATGCGCTTTAACGAGAATATCACAATATAGCAGTTTCGCACTTGTAACGGTACAACACGCAGTACCTGGCTAGTGCATGCCATTTTGTGTTCTTTCACAATATTTGACCTATCGCAGTTTTGTAGTCGCAATAAAACAACACTATCTCATAAATGACGTCGTTTTTGGTGGTTTCACGATGCTACCTAGCTTAAACTAACTCAACCTAACATAACCTTCGCACTTCTATCGTTAGAAAACGTTTTACTCGCTACTTTACAATGCTTTCTACAACATTACGACGGTTTCATGCGATTTAACATAAGATATCGCAGTTCCCGACTTGTAATGGTGAAAAACACTGCATCTCACTAAGTGACATTGTTTAATGCGGTTTTACGACGGTTCATATCTTAACCTAACCTAACATTCGCACTTGTATCTCAAAACGCTCTATTACACTGTTTCGTTCACAATTACGATATTTGCATAACCTCACAGTTTTTCACCAACTTATTGCAGTACAGAACGCTGTATCTCACTAAATGACATTGTTCTTTAAGGTTTCACGATGCTTGCATGCGCTTTAACGAGAATATCACAGTATAGCAGTTTCGCACTTGTAACGGTACAACACGCAGTATCTGGCTTCTTCATGCCGTTTTGTGTGCTTTCAACACATTAACACCTATTGCAGTTTCGTACATGCAATAAAGCAACACTATCTCGTTAGATGACGTCCTTTTTGGAGGTTTCACGACGCTACCTAGCTTAAACTAACATAACTCAACCTAACATAACCTTCGCACTTCTATCGTTAGAAAACGTTTTACTCGCTACTTTACAATGCTTTCTACAACAATACGACGGTTTCATGCGATTTAACATAAGATATCGCAGTTCCCGACTTGTAATGGTGAAAAACACTGCATCTCACTAAGTGACATTGTTTATTGCGGTTTTACGACGGTTCATATCTTAACCTAACCTACATTCACACTTGTATCTAAAAACGCTCTGATACACTGTTTCGTTCACATTTACGATATTTGCATGACCTCACAGTTTTTCACCAACTTATTACAGTACAGAACGCTGTATCTCGCTAAATGACATCTTTCTTTATCGTTTCACAATGCTTGCATGCGCTTTAACGAGAATATCACAACATAGCAGTTTCACGCTTGTAACGGTACAACACGCAGTATTTGGCTTGTTCATGCCGTTTTGTGTGCTTTCACATTTCAGCTATCGCAGTTTCGTACTCGATATAAAACAACACTATCTCGTTAGATGACGTCGTTTTTGGTGGTTTCACGACGCTACCTAGCTTAAACTAACTCAACCTAACATAACCTTCGCACTTCTATCGTTAGAAAACGTTTTACTCGCTACTTTACAATGCTTTCTACAACATTACGACGGTTTCATGCGATTTAACATAAGATATCGCAGTTCCCGACTTGTAATGGTGAAAAACACTGCATCTCACTAAGTGACATTGTTTAATGCCGTTTTACGACGGTTCATTTCTTTACCTAACCTAACCTTACCTAACCTAACCTAACCTAAGCTAACTTAACCTTACCTAACCAACCTTACCTAACCTAACCTAACCTAACGTAACCTAACCTAACCTAACGTAACCTAACCTAACCTAACCTAACGTAATCTTACCTAACCTGACCTAACCTAACCCAACCTAACCAACCTAATCCAACCCAACATAACCTGACCCACCCCAACCCAACCTAACCCAACCTAACCTAACCTAACCTAACCCAACCCAACCCAACCCAACCCAACCTAACCTAATCCAACCCAAACCAACCTAACCTAACCTAACCTAACCTAACGACGGTTGCAAGCGCTTTCACATTAGATATCGCAGTTCCCGAATTGTAATGGTGAAAAACACTGCATATCACTAAGTGACATTGTTTAATGCGGTTTTACGACGGTTCATATCATAACCTTACCTAACATTCGCACTTGTATCTAAAAACGCTCTATTACACTGTTTCGTTCACAATTACGATATTTGCATAACCTTACAGTTTTTTAGCAACTTATTGCAGTACAGAACGCTGTATCTCGCTAAATGACATCTTTCTTTAATGTTTCACGATGCTTGCATGTGCTTTAACGAGAATATCACAATATAGCAGTTTCGCACTTGTAACGGTACAACGCGCAGTACCTGGCTAGTGCATGCCGTTATATGTCCTTTCACAATATTTGACCTATCGCAGTTTCGTAGTCGCAATAAAACAACACTATCTCGTCAGATGACGCCGTTTTTGGTGGTTTCACGACGCTACCTAGCTTAAACTAACATAACTCAACCTAACATAACCTTCGCACTTCTATCGTTACAAAACGTTTTACTCGCTACTTTACAATGCTTTCTACAACATTACGACGGTTTCATGCGATTTAACATAAGATATCGCAGTTCCCGACTTGTAATGGTGAAAAACACTGCATCTCACTAAGTGACATTGTTTAATGCCGTTTTACGACGGTTCATTTCTTTACCTAACCTAACCTTACCTAACCTAACCTAACCTAAGCTAACTTAACCTTACCTAACCAACCTTACCTAACCTAACCTAACCTAACGTAACCTAACCTAACCTAACCTAACCTAACCCAACCCAACCCAAGCTAACCTAACCCAACCCAACCCAACCTAACCCAACCTCACCTAACCTAACCTAACCCAACCCAACCTAACCCAACCCAACCTAACCTAACCCAACCCAACCCAACCCAACCTAACCCAACCTAACCTAACCTAACCTAACGACAGTTGCAAGTGCTTTCACATTAGATATCGCAGTTCCCGACTTGTAATGGTGAAAAACACCGCATCTCACTAAGTGACATTGTTTAATACAGTTTTACGACGGTTCATATCTTAACCTAACCTAACCTAACCTAACCTTACCTAACCTAACCTAACTTAACTTAACCTAACCTAACCTAACCTAACCCAACCCAACCAAAATTAGCCTAAACTAACCTAACCTAACCTAACCTAACCTAACCCAACCCAACCCAACCTAACTTAACCTAACCTAACCTAACCTAACCAAACCCAACCCAACCTAACCTAACCTAACCTAACCTAACCCAACCTAACCTAACCTAACATAACCTAACCCAACCCAACCCAACCCAACTTAACCTAACCTAACCTAACCTAACCTTACCTAACCTAACCTAACCTAACGTAACCTGACCTAACATAACCTAACGTCACCTAACCTAACCTAACCTAACCTAACGTAACGTAACCTAACCTAACCTAACCTAACCCAACCCGACCCAACCCAACCCAACCCAACCCAACCTAACCTAATCCAACCCAAACCAACCTAACCTAACCTAACCTAACGATGGTTGCAAGCGCTTTCACATTAGATATCGCAGTTCCCGACTTGTAATGGTGAAAAACACTGCATCTCACTAAGTGACATTGTTTAATGCGGTTTTACGACGGTTCATATCATAACCTAACCTAACATTCGCACTTGTATCTAAAAACGCTCTATTACACTGTTTCGTTCACAATTACGATATTTGCATAACCTCACAGTTTTTTAGCAACTTATTGCAGTACAGAACGCTGTATCTCGCTAAATGACATCTTTCTTTATAGTTTCACGATGCTTGCATGTGCTTTAACGAGAATATCACAATATAGCAGTTTCGCACTTGTAACGGTACAACGCGCAGTACCTGGCTAGTGCATGCCGTTATATGTCCTTTCACAATATTTGACCTATCGCAGTTTCGTAGTCGCAATAAAACAACACTATCTCGTCAGATGACGCCGTTTTTGGTGGTTTCACGACGCTACCTAGCTTAAACTAACATAACTCAACCTAACATAACCTTCGCACTTCTATCGTTAGAAAACGTTTTACTTGCTACTTTACAATGCTTTCTACAACATTACGACGGTTTCATGCGATTTAACATAAGATATCGCAGTTCCCGACTTGTAATGGTGAAAAACACTGCATCTCACTAAGTGACATTGTTTAATGGCGTTTTACGACGGTTCATTTCTTAACCTAACCTAACCTAACCTAACCTAACCTAATCTTACCTAACCTAACCTAACCTAAGCTAACTTAACCTAACCTAACCAACCTTACCTAACCTAACCTAACCCAACCCAACCCAAGCTAACCTAACCCAACCCAACCCATAATTGAAGTTTTTGCGCACACACACAAGGACACAGAAGAAGGGAACACAAGGACCAGCGCAGACACAGAAGAAGGGAACACAAGGACCAGCGCAGACACAGAAGAAGGGAACACAAGGACCAGCGCAGACACAGAAGAAGGGAACACAAGGACCAGCGCAGACACAGAAGAAGTGTCCTTGTGTGTTCTGTGTCCTTGTGTGTGTGCGCAAAAACTTCAATTATGCAGCAGTACCAACTAGCCCGTCTTTCCGTATTATTGCAACCCAACCCAACCTAACCCAACCTCACCTAACCTAACCTAACCCAACCCAACCTAACCCAACCCAACCTAACCTAACCCAACCCACCCCAACCCAACCCAACCTAACCCAACCTAACCTAACCTAACCTAACGACAGTTGCAAGCGCTTTCACATTAGATATCGCAGTTCCCGACTTGTAATGGTGAAAAACACCGCATCTCACTAAGTGACATTGTTTAATACAGTTTTACGACGGTTCATATCTTAACCTAACCTAACCTAACCTAACCTTACCTAACCTAACCTAACTTAACCAAACCTAACCTAACCTAACCCAACCCATCCCAACCCAACATAACCTAACCTAACCTAGCCTTACCCAAGCCAACCCAACCAAACCCAACCTAACCTAACCTAATCTAACCTAACCTAACCCAACCCAACCCAACCTAACCTAACCTAATCTAACCTAACCTGAACCAACCCAACCCAACTCAACCCAACCCCACCCAACCTAACCTAACCTAACCTAACCTAACCTAACCAAACCTAACCTAACCTAACCTAACCTGGCCTAACCTAACCTAACCTTACCTAACCTGACCTAACCTAACCCAACCTAACCAACCTAATCCAACCCAACATAACCTGACCCACCCCAACCCAACCTAACCCAACCTAACCTAACCTAACCTAACCCAACCCAACCCAACCCAACCTAACCTAATCCAACCCAAACCAACCTAACCTAACCAAACCTAACCTAACGACGGTTGCAAGCGCTTTCACATTAGATATCGCAGTTCCCGAATTGTAATGGTGAAAAACACTGCATATCACTAAGTGACATTGTTTAATGCGGTTTTACGACGGTTCATATCATAACCTAACCTAACATTCGCACTTGAATCTAAAAACGCTCTATTACACTGTTTCGTTCACAATTACAATATTTGCATAACCTCACAGTTTTTAAGCAACCTATTGCAGTACAGAACGCTGTATCTCGCTAAATGACATCGTTCTATAAGGTTTCACGATGCTTGCATGCGCTTTAACGAGAATATCACAATATAGCAGTTTCGCACTTGTAACGGTACAACGCGCAGTACCTGGCTAGTGCATGCCGTTATATGTCCTTTCACAATATTTGACCTATCGCAGTTTTTTTAGTAGCAGAAAACAACACTATCTCGCTAGATAAGGTCGTTTTTGGTGGTTTCACGACGCTACCTAGCTTAAACTAACATAACCACACCTAACCTAACCTTCACAATTCTATCGTAAGAAAACGTTTTACTCGCTACTTTACAATGCTTTCTGCAACATTACGACGATTTCATGCGCTTTCACATTAGATATCGCAGTTCCCGACTTGTAATGGTGAAAAACACTGCATCTCACTAAGTGACATTGTTTAATGCGGTTTTATGACGGTTCATATCTTAACCTAACCTAACATTCGCACTTGTATCTCAAAACGCTCTATTACACTGTTTCGTTCACAATTACGATATTTGCGTAACCTCACAGTTTTTCACCAACTTATTACAGTACAGAACGCTGTATCTCGCTAAATGACATCTTTCTTTATTGTTTCACAATGCTTGCATGCGCTTTAACGAGAATATCACAACATAGCAGTTTCACGCTTGTAACGGTAATACACGCAGTATTTGGCTTGTTCATGTGTTTTGTGTGCTTTCACATTTCAGCTATCGCAGTTTCGTACTCGATATAAAACAACACTATCTCGTTAGATGACGTCGTTTTTGGTGGTTTCACGACGCTACCTAGCTTAAACTAACATAACTCAACCTAACATAACCTTCGCACTTCTATCGTTAGAAAACGTTTTACTCGCTACTTTACAATGCTTTCTACAACATTACGACGGTTTCATGCGATTTAACATAAGATATCGCAGTTCCCGACTTGTAATGGTGAAAAACACTGCATCTCACTAAGTGACATTGTTTAATGCCGTTTTACGACGGTTCATTTCTTAACCTAACCTAACCTAACCTAACCTTACCTAACCTAACCTAACCTAAGCTAACTTAACCTAACCTAACCAACCTTACCTAACCTAACCTAACCCAACCCAACCCAACCCAAGCTAACCTAACCCAACCCAACCCAACCTAACCCAACCTCACCTAACCTAACCTAACCCAACCCAACCTAACCCAACCCAACCTAACCTAACCCAACCCAACCCAACCCAACCTAACCCAACCTAACCTAACCTAACCTAACGACAGTTGCAAGCGCTTTCACATTAGATATCGCAGTTCCCGACTTGTAATGGTGAAAAACACCGCATCTCACTAAGTGACATTGTTTAATACAGTTTTACGACGGTTCATATCTTAACCTAACCTAACCTAACCTAACCTTACCAAACCTAACCTAACTTAACCTAACCTAACCTAACCCAACCCAACCCAACCCAACCTAACCTAACCTAACCTAGCCTTACCCAAGCCAACCCAACCAAACCCAACCTAACCTAACCTAACCTAACCTAACCCAACCCAACCCAACCCAACCTAACCTAACCTAATCTAACCTAACCTAAACCAACTCAACCCAACCCAACCCAACCCCACCCAACCTAACCTAACCTAACCTAACCAAACCTAACCTAACCTAACCTAACGACGTTTGCAAGCGCTTTCAAATTAGATATCGCAGTTCCCGAATTGTAATGGTGAAAAACACTGCATCTCACTAAGTGACATTGTTTAATGCAGTTTTACGACGGTTCATATCTTAACCTAACCTAACCTAACCTAACCTTACCTTACCTAACCTAACTTGATTGATATGTGGGGTTTAACGTCCCAAAACCACTATATGATTATGAGAGACGCCTAACCTAACTTAACCTAACCTAACTTAACCTAACCTGACCTAACCTAACCTAACCAAACCCAACCCACCCAACCCAACCCAACCCAACCTAACCTAACCTAACCTAACCCAACCCAACCCAAATTATCCTAAACTAACCTAACCTAACCAAACCTAACCTAACCCAACCCAACCCAACCTAACTTAACCTAACCTAACCTAACCAAACCCAACCCAACCTAACCTAACCCAACCTAACCTAACCCAAGCTAACCTAACCTAACATAACCTAACCCAACCCAACCCAACCCAACTTAACCTAACCTAACCTAACGTAACCTTACCTAACCTAACCTAACCTAACGTAACCTGACCTAACATAACCTAACGTAACCTAACCTAACCTAACGTAACGTAACCTAACCTAACCTAACCTAACCTAACCCAACCTAACCCGACCCAACCCAACCCAACCCAACCCAACCTAACCTAATCCAACCCAAACCAACCTAACCTAACCTAACCTAACGACGGTTGCAAGCGCTTTCACATTAGATATCGCAGTTCCCGACTTGTAATGGTGAAAAACACTGCATCTCACTAAGTGACATTGTTTAATGCGGTTTTACGACGGTTCATATCATAACCTAACCTAACAATCGCACTTGTATCTAAAAACGCTCTATTACACTGTTTCGTTCACAATTACGATATTTGCATAACCTCACAGTTTTTAGCAACTTATTGCAGTACAGAACGCTGTATCTCGCTAAATGACATCTTTCTTTAATGTTTCACGATGCTTGCATGTGCTTTAACGAGAATATCACAATATAGCAGTTTCGCACTTGTAACGGTACAACGCGCAGTACCTGGCTAGTGCATGCCGTTATATGTCCTTTCACAATATTTGACCTATCGCAGTTTCGTAGTCGCAATAAAACAACACTATCTCATTAGATGACGTCGTTTTTGGTGGTTTCACGACGCTACCTAGCTTAAACTAACTCAACCTAACATAACCTTCGCACTTCTATCGTTAGAAAACGGTTTACTCGCTACTTTACAATGCTTTCTACAACATTTCGACGGTTTCATGCGATTTAACATAAGATATCGCAGTTCCCGACTTGTAATGGTGAAAAACACTGCATCTCACTAAGTGACATTATTTATTGCGGTTTTACGACGGTTCATATCTTAACCTAACCTACATTCACACTTGTATCTAAAAACGCTCTGATACACTGTTTCGTTCACATTTACGATATTTGCATGACCTCACAGTTTTTCACCAACTTATTACAGTACAGAACGCTGTATCTCGCTAAATGACATCTTTCTTTAATGTTTCACAATGCTTGCATGCGCTTTAACGAGAATATCACAACATAGCAGTTTCACGCTTGTAACGGTACAACACGCAGTATTTGGCTTGTTCATGCCGTTTTGTGTGCTTTCACATTTCAGCTATCGCAGTTTCGTACTCGATATAAAACAACACTATCTCGTTAGATGACGTCGTTTTTGGTGGTTTCACGACGATACCTAGCTTAAACTAACATAACTCAACCTAACATAACCTTCGTACTTCTATCGTTAGAAAACGTTTTACTCGCTACTTTACAATGCTTTCTACAACATTACGACGGTTTCATGCGATTTAACATAAGATATCGCAGTTTCCAACTTGTAATGGTGAAAAACACTGCATCTCACTAAGTGACATTGTTTAATGCCGTTTTACGACGGTTCATTTCTTAACCTAACCTAACCTTACCTAACCTAACCTAACCTAAGCTAACTTAACCTTACCTAACCAACCTTACCTAACCTAACCTAACCTAATGTAACCTAACCTAACCTAACGTAACCTAACCTAACCTAACCTAACGTAACCTAACCTAACCCAACCTAACCTAACCTAACCTAACCCAACCTAACCCAACCCAACCCAACCTAACCCAACCTTACCTAACCTAACCTAACCTAACCCCACCTAACCCAACCCAACCTAACCTAACCCAACCCAACCCAACCTAACCCAACCTAACCTAACCTAACTTAACCTAACCTAACCTAACGACGTTTGCAAGCGCTTTCACATTAGATATCGCAGTTCCCGACTTGTAATGGTGAAAAACACTGCATCTAACTAAGTGACATTGTTTAATGCAGTTTTACGACGGTTCATATCTTAACCTAACCTAACCTAACCTAACCTTACCTTACCTAACCTAACTTGATTGATATGTGGGGTTTAACGTCCCAAAACCACTATATGATTATGAGAGACGCCTAACCTAACTTAACCTAACCTAACCTAACCTAACTTAACCTAACCTGACCTAACCTAACCTAACCAAACCCAACCCACCCAACCCAACCCAACCCAACCTAACCTAACCTAACCTAACCCAACCCAACCCAAATTATCCTAAACTAACCTAACCTAACCAAACCTAACCTAACCCAACCCAACCCAACCTAACTTAACCTAACCTAACCTAACCAAACCCAACCCAACCTAACCTAACCTAACCTAACCCAACCTAACCTAACCTAACATAACCTAACCCAACCCAACCCAACCCAACTTAACCTAACCTAACCTAACCTAACCTTACCTAACCTAACCCAACCTAACGTAACCTGACCTAACATAACCTAACGTAACCTAACCTAACCTAACCTAACGTAACGTAATGTAACCTAACCTAACGTAACCTAACCCAACCTAACCCGACCCAACCCAATCCAACCCAACCCAACCTAACCTAATCCAACCCAAACCAACCGAACCTAACCTAACCTAACCTAACCTAACGACGGTTGCAAGTGCTTTCACATTAGATATCGCAGTTCCCGAATTGTAATGGTGAAAAACACTGCATATCACTAAGTGACATTGTTTAATGCGGTTTTACGACGGTTCATATCATAACCTAACCTAACATTCGCACTTGTATCTAAAAACGCTCTATTACACTGTTTCGTTCACAATTACAATATTTGCATAACCTCACAGTTTTTAAGCAACTTATTGCAGTACAGAACGCTGTATCTCGCTAAATGACATCATTCTTTAAGGTTTCACGATGCTTGCATGCGCTTTAACGAGAATATCACAATATAGCAGTTTCGCACTTGTAACGGTACAACACGCAGTACCTGGCTAGTTCATGCCGTTTTGTGTCCTTTCACAATAGTTCACCTATCGCAGTTTTGTAGTCACAATTAAACAACGCTATCTCGTTAGATGACGTCTTTTTTGGTGGTTTCACGACGCTACCTCGCTTAAACAAACTCAACCTAACATAACCTTCCCACTTCTATCGTTAGAAAACGTTTTACTCGCTACTTTACAATGCTTTCTACAACATTACGACGGTTTCATGCGATTTAACATAAGATATCGCAGTTCAGGACTTGTAATGGTGAAAAACACTGCATCTCATTAAGTGACATTGTTTATTGCGGTTTTACGACGGTTCATAACTTAACCTAACCTAACATTTGCACTTGTATCTAAAAACGCTCTATTACACTGTTTCGTTCATAATTCCGATATTTGCATAACCTCACAGTTTTTCACAAACATTGCAGTAGAGAATGCTGTATCTCGCTAAATGACATCGTTGTTTAAGGTTTCACGATGCTTGCATGTGCTTGAACGAGAATATCACAATACAGCAGTTTCGCACTTGTAACGGTACAACACGCAGTATCTGGCTTGTTCGTGCCGTTTTGTGTGTATTCACAACATTTCACCTATTGAAGTTTCGTACATGCAATAATACAACACATCTCGTTAGATGACGTCCTTTTTGGTGGTTTCACGACGCTGCCTAGCTTAAACTAACATAACTCAACCTAACATAACCTTCGCACTTCTATCGTTAGAAAACGCTTTACTCGCTACTTTACAGTGCTCTCTACAACATTACGACGGTTTCATGCGCTTTCACATTAGATATCGCAGTTCCCGACTTGTAATGGGGAAAAACACTGCATCTCACTAAGTGACATTGTTTAATGCGGTTTTACGACGGTTCATATCTTAACCTAACCTACATTCGCACTTGTATCTAAAAACGCTCTAATACACTGTTTCGTTCACATTTACGATATTTGCATGACCTCAAAGTTTTTCACCAACTTAATAAAGTACAGAACGCTGTATCTCGCTAAATGACATCTTTCTTTAATGTTTCACGATGCTTGCATGCGCTTTAACGAGAATATCACAACATAGCAGTTTCGTGCTTGTAACGGTACAACACGCAGTATTTGGCTTGTTCATCCCGTTTTGTGTGCTTTCACATTTCAACTATCGCAGTTTCGTACTCGCAATAAAACAACACTATCTCGTTAGATGACGTCGTTTTTGGTGGTTTCACGACGCTACCTAGCTTAAACTAACATAACTCAACCTAACATAACCTTCGCACTTCTATCGTTAGAAAACGTTTTACTCGCTACTTTACATTGCTTTCTACAACATTACGACGGTTTCAAGCGCTTTCACATTAGATATCGCAGTTCCCGACTTGTAATGGTGAAAAACACTGCATCTCACTAAGTGACATTGTTTAATGCGGTTTTACGACGGTTCATATCTTAACCTAACCTAACCTAACCTTACCTAACCTAACCTAACCTAAGCTAACTTAACCTAACCTAACCAACCTTACCTAACCTAACCTAGCCTAACCTAACGTAACCTAACCTAACCTAACGTAACCTAACCTAACCCAACCTAACCTAACCTAACCTAACCCAACCTAACCCAACCCAACCCAACCCAATCTAACCTAACCCAACCCAACCCAACCTAACCCAACCTAACCTAACCTAACCTAACCTAACCCAACCTAACCCAACCCAACCTAACCTTACCCAACCTAACCCAACCTAACCTAACCTAACCTAACTTAACCTAACCTAACCTAACGACGGTTGCATGCGCTTTCACATTAGATATCGCAGTTCCCGACTTGTAATGGTGAAAAACACCGCATCTCACTAAGTGACATTGTTTAATGCAGTTTTACGACAGTTCATATCTTAACCTAACCTAACCTAACCTTACCTTACCTAACCTAACTTAACCTAACCTAACCTAACTTAACCTAACCTAACCTAACCCAACCCAACCCAACCCAACCCAACCCAACCTAACCTAACCTAACCTAATCTAACCCAACCCAACCTAACCAAACCTAACCTAACCTTACCTAACCTAACCTAACCTAACGTAACCTGACCTAACCTAACCTAACCTAACCTAACGTAAAGTAACCTAACCTAACCTAACCCGACCCAACCCAACCCAACTCAACCTAACCTAATCCAACCCAAACCAACCTAACCTAACCTAACCTAACCTTACCTAACCTACCCTTATCTAACCTAACCTAACCTAACCTAACCCAACCTAACCCAACTCAACCCAACCCAACCCAACCTAACCTAATCCAACCCAAACCAACCGAACCTAACCTAACCTAACCTAACCTAACGACGGTTGCAAGCGCTTTCACAATAGGTATCGCAGTCCCCGACTTGTAATGGTGAAAAACACTGCCTCTCACTAAGTGACATTGTTTAATGCGGCTTTACGGCGGTTCATATCTTAACCTAACCTAACATTCGCACTTGTATCTAAAAACGCTCTATTACACTGTTTCGTTCATAATTACGATATTTGCATGATCTCACAGTTTTTCACAAAGATTACAGTACAGAACGCTGTATCTCGCTAAATGACATCATTCTTTAAGGTTTCACGATGCTTGCATGCGCTTTAACGAGAATATCACAACATAGCAGTTTCGTGCTTGTAACGGTACAACACGCAGTATTTGGCTTGTTCATCCCGTTTTGTGTGCTTTCACATTTCAACTATCGCAGTTTCGTACTCGCAATAAAACAACACTATCTCGTTAGATGACGTCTTTTTTGGTGGTTTCACGACGCTACCTCGCTTAAACAAACTCAACCTAACATAACCTTCCCACTTCTATCGTTAGAAAACGTTTTACTCGCTACTTTACAATGCTTTCTACAACATTACGACGGTTTCATGCGATTTAACATAAGATATCGCAGTTCAGGACTTGTAATGGTGAAAAACACTGCATCTCATTAAGTGACATTGTTTATTGCGGTTTTACGACGGTTCATAACTTAACCTAACCTAACATTTGCACTTGTATCTAAAAACGCTCTATTACACTGTTTCGTTCATAATTCCGATATTTGCATAACCTCACAGTTTTTCACAAACATTGCAGTACAGAATGCTGTATCTCGCTAAATGACATCGTTGTTTAAGGTTTCACGATGCTTGCATGCGCTTTAACGAGAATATCACAATACAGCAGTTTCGCACTTGTAACGCTACAACACGCCGTATCTGGCTTGTTCGTGCCGTTTTGTGTGCTTTCACAACATTTCACCTATTGCAGTTTCGTACATGCAATAATACAACACATCTCGTTAGATGACGTCCTTTTTGGTGGTTTCACGATGCTCCCTAGCTTAAATTAACATAACTCAACCTAACATAACCTTCGCACTTCTATCGTTAGAAAACGCTTTACTCGCTACTTTACAGTGCTCTCTACAACATTACGACGGTTTCATGCGCTTTCACATTAGATATCGCAGTTCCCGACTTGTAACGGTGAAAAACACTCTATCTCACTAAGTGACATTGTTTAATGCGGTTTTACGACGGTTCATATTTTGACCTAACCTAACATTTGCACTTGTATCTAAAAACGCTCTATTACACTGTTTCGTTCATAATTACGATATTTGCATAACCTCACAGTTTTTCACAAACTTATTTCAGTACAGAATGCTGTATCTCGCTAAATGACATCGTTGTTTAAGGTTTCACAATGCTTGCATGCGCTTTAACGAGAATATCACAATATAGCAGTTTCGCACTTGTAACGGTACAACACGCAGTATCTGGCTTGTTCGTGCCGTTTAGTGTGCTTTCACAACATTTCACCTATTGCAGTTTCGTACATGCAATAATACAACACTATCTCGTTAGATGACGTCTTTTTTGGTGGTTTCACGACGCTACATTGCTTAAACTAACATAACTCAACCTAACATAGCCTTCGCACTTCTATCGTTAGAAAACGTTTTACTCGCTACTTTACAATGCTCTCTACAACCTTACGACGGTTTCATGCGCTTTCACATTAGATATCGCAGTTCCCGACTTGTAATGGGGAAAAACACTGCATCTCACTAAGTGACATTGTTTAATGCGGATTTACGACAGTTCATATCTTAACCTAACCTAACATTCGCACTTGTATCTCAAAACGCTCTATTACACTGTTTCGTTCACAATTACATTATTTGCATGACCTCACAGTTTTTCACCAACTTATTACAGTACAGAACGCTGTATCTCGCTAAATGACATCATTCTTTAAGGTTTCACGATGCTTGCATGCGCTTTAACGAGAATATCAAAACATAGCAGTTTCGCACTTGTAACGGTACAACACGCAGTATTTCGCTTGTTCATGCCCTTTTGTGTGCTTTCACAACATTTCACCTATCCCAGTTTCGTACTCGCAATAAAACAACACTATCTCGTTAGATGACGTCGTTTTTGGTGGTTTCACGACGCTACCTAGCTTAAACTAACAAAACTCAACCTAACATAACCTTCGCACTTCTATCGTTAAAAAACGTTTTACTCGCTACTTTACATTGCTTTCTACAACATTACGACGGTTTCATGCGATTTAACATAAGATATCGCAGTTCCCGACTTGTAATGGTGAAAAACACTGCATCTCACTAAGTGACATTGTTTATTGCGGTTTTACGACGGTTCATAACTTAACCTAACCTAACATTCGCACTTGTATCTAAAAACGCTGTATTACACTGTTTCGTTCATAATTCCGATATTTGCATAACCTGACAGTTTTTTACAAACTTATTGCAGTACAGAATGCTGTATCTCGCTAAATGACATCATTCTTTAAGGTTTCACGATGCTTGCATGCGCTTTAACTAGAATATCACAACATAGCAGTTTCGCACTTTTAACGGTACAACACGCAGTATCTGGCTTGTTCGTGCCGTTTTGTGTGCTTTCACAACATTTCACCTATTGCAGTTTCGTACATGCAATAATACAACACTATCTCGTTAGATGACGTCTTTTTTGGTGGTTTCACGACGCTACATAGCTTAAACTAACATAACTCGACCTAACATAGCCTTCGCACTTCTATCGTTAGAAAACGTTTTACTCGCTACTTTACAATGCTCTCTACAACATTACGACGGTTTCATGCGCTTTCACATTAGATATCGCAGTTCCAGACTTGTAATGGTGAAAAACACTGCATCTCACTAAGTGACATTGTTTAATGCGGTTTTACGACAGTTCATATCTTAACCTAACCTAACATTCGCACTTGTATCTCAAAACGCTCTATTACACTGTTTCGTTCACAATTACAATATTTGCATGACCTCACAGTTTTTCACCAACATATTACAGTACAGAACGCTGTATCTCGCTAAATGACATCATTCTTTAAGGTTTCACGATTCTTGTATGCGCTTTAACGAGAATATCACAACATAGCAGTTTCGCACTTGTAACGGTACAACACGCAGTATTTCGCTTGTTCATGCCCTTTTGTGTGCTTTCACAACATTTCACCTATCGCAGTTTCGTACTCGCAATAAAACAACACTATCTCGTTAGATGACGTCGTTTTTGGTGGTTTCACGACGCTACGTAGCTTAAACTAACATAACTCAACCTAACATAACCTTCGCACTTCTATCGTTAAAAACGTTTTACTCGCTACTTTACATTGCTTTTTAAAACATTACGACGGTTTCAAGCGCTTTCACAATAGATATCGCAGTTCCCGACTTGTAATGGTGAAAAACACTGCATCTCACTAAGTGACATTGTTTAATGCGGTTTTACGACGGTTCATATCTTAACCTAACCTAACCTAACCTAACCTAACCAAACCTAACCTAACCTCACCTAACCTTACCTTACCTAACCTACCCTAACCTAACCTAACTTAACGTAACCTAACCTAACCTAACGTAACCTAACCTAACCTAACCTACCGTAACGTAACGTAACCTAACCTAACCTCACCTAACCCATCCTAACCCAAGCTAACCTAACCTAATCCAACCCAAACCAACCTAACCTAACCTAACCTAACCTTAACGACGGTTGCAAGCGCTTTCACATTAGGTATCGCAGTTCCCGACTTGTAATGGTGAAAAACACTGCCTCTCACTAAGTGACATTGTTTAATGCGGCTTTACGACGGTTCATATCTTAACCTAACCTAACATTCGCACATGTATCTAAAAGCGCTCTATTACACTGTTTCGTTCACAATTACGATATTTGCATGATCTCACAGTTTTTCACCAACTTATTACAGTACAGAACGCTGTATCTCGCTAAATGACATCTTTCTTTAATGTTTCACGATGCTTGCATGCGCTTTAACGAGAATATCACAACATAGCAGTTTCGTGCTTGTAACGGTACAACACGCAGTATTTGGCTTGTTAATCCCGTTTTGTGTGCTCTCACATTTCAACTATCGCAGTTTCGTACTCGCAATAAAACAACACTATCTCGTTAGATGACGTCGTTTTTGGTGGTTTCACGACGCTACCTTGCTTAAACTAACATAACTCAACCTAACATAACCTTCGCACTTCTATCGTTAGAAAACGTTTTACTCGCTACTTTACATTGCTTTCTACAACATTACGACGGTTTCAAGCGCTTTCACATTAGATATCGCAGTTCCCGACTTGAGTGGGCTTGTCAGCAGCAGAGAAGGCAACATGCTCAGTAATCCGCTTTGCCTTGCAATACAGGTCTTGGCGATTCTTCTTGGTGAAAGCCCTGCGGTATGCACCGTCTTTCCGGGGCTGGCTCGGGATGATGACGTCACCTCGTCTGGCTGGCCTGGCGAAGCCTGGTTATCATCACCTGTGGACGATCGCTGCTGCATCGAGGAAACAACGCCCCTTCTCATCTTAGCGTCCACGTGGAATCAACGCCGAGTGACGTCGGTTCCCGTGATCGCTTCGGAGCCTTTAAATCCACGGGCAGTCTCATACCATGGCAGTGGGCTTGTCAGCAGCAGAGAAGGCAACATGCTCAGTAATCCGCTTTGCCTTGCAATACAGGTCTTGGCGATTCTTCTTGGTGAAAGCCCTGCGGTATGCACCGTCTTTCCGGGGCTGGCTCGGGATGATGACGTCACCTCGTCTGGCTGGCCTGGCGAAGCCTGGTTATCATCACCTGTGGACGATCGCTGCTGCATCGAGGAAACAACGCCCCTTCTCATCTTAGCGTCCACGTGGAATCAACGCCGAGTGACGTCGGTTCCCGTGATCGCTTCGGAGCCTTTAAATCCACGGGCAGTCTCATACCATGGCAGTGGGCTTGTCAGCAGCAGAGAAGGCAACATGCTCAGTAATCCGCTTTGCCTTGCAATACAGGTCTTGGCGATTCTTCTTGGTGAAAGCCCTGCGGTATGCACCGTCTTTCCGGGGCTGGCTCGGGATGATGACGTCACCTCGTCTGGCTGGCCTGGCGAAGCCTGGTTATCATCACCTGTGGACGATCGCTGCTGCATCGAGGAAACAACGCCCCTTCTCATCTTAGCGTCCACGTGGAATCAACGCCGAGTGACGTCGGTTCCCGTGATCGCTTCGGAGCCTTTAAATCCACGGGCAGTCTCATACCATGGCAGTGGGCTTGTCAGCAGCAGAGAAGGCAACATGCTCAGTAATCCGCTTTGCCTTGCAATACAGGTCTTGGCGATTCTTCTTGGTGAAAGCCCTGCGGTATGCACCGTCTTTCCGGGGCTGGCTCGGGATGATGACGTCACCTCGTCTGGCTGGCCTGGCGAAGCCTGGTTATCATCACCTGTGGACGATCGCTGCTGCATCGAGGAAACAACGCCCCTTCTCATCTTAGCGTCCACGTGGAATCAACGCCGAGTGACGTCGGTTCCCGTGATCGCTTCGGAGCCTTTAAATCCACGGGCAGTCTCATACCATGGCAGTGGGCTTGTCAGCAGCAGAGAAGGCAACATGCTCAGTAATCCGCTTTGCCTTGCAATACAGGTTAGTAGGTACTTTCCTGCCCCCTGTTATCGAAGTGATAACCGATTCCTGCTGCTGCTGCCTTGCCCACTGTGTCTTAAACTTCTTTTTGCTTGCGTCACACCTATACCTGTTGATCTGTTGGTTTGCGGTGACGTTGAAGCTAATCCTGGTCCCCTTACGGAAAAGGAAATGCTATCTCAGCTTCTCGCTGGCCAAAAAACAATGAAAGCAGCTATTGAGAACGTACAGGCCAACCAGAAAGATTTAGTTGAAAAATTTGGCACGCTAACAGAACGAGTGGATGCCATTGAGCGTCACATGAATAAATTTTCTGCAT
This sequence comes from Rhipicephalus microplus, assembly GCF_043290135.1. Classification (NCBI taxonomy): domain Eukaryota; kingdom Metazoa; phylum Arthropoda; class Arachnida; order Ixodida; family Ixodidae; genus Rhipicephalus; species Rhipicephalus microplus. Next base: position 510,804,309 of record NC_134710.1, read on the forward strand.
TGCCTCAACAAGTGAAAGTACTTGAGGATACTATGACTCAAATGCAGCAAAAATTAGCATTCCTTGAAGGTAAAGTTGATGATTTTGAAAATCGGAGCCGTAGAAATAACCTAATCATTTATGGACTAAAGGAATCCCCTAGGGAAACACCTCAGATGCTCCAAGATAATGTCGAGGAAATCCTCGAAAATACATTAGGTATAAAGGCAATTACTGTTGAAAGATGCCACAGGCTTGGACGCATAGTTGAAAACAAAGACAGACCAGTTATTCTAAAGTTTATTGATTATCGTGAGAAGATGTCTGTTTTGAAGGTTAGGCACAAGTTAAAGGGCTCTGTATTGTCCTTTTCTGAAGATTTTTCATACAGGGTTCGTGAGGCACGCAGAAATCTGTGGAAAAGTTCTGAAAAAGAGAGAGAAAACGGTGCTAAAGTTAAGCTACTCTACAATCGACTGAGTGTGGATGGGAACTTGTTCAGTTGGGATGAATCGAAAAATGCACGTGTTAAGCTAAAGAAGAATGAAAAATGACGGGATATGTGCAGTGTACCGTCGCTGAAAATACTAAATTTAAACTGTAGAAGTGTTATTAGCAAAACCACAGAATTAGAAGGAACCCTCCTGGCCTATAGTCCCCATATTGCTATCCTAACCGAAACATGGTTGCACGATAACATACTTGATAGTGAATTTGTTCCGCGGGGCTACCGTGTGTACCGTAAAGATCGTGGGAGTAGAGGTGGTGGAGTGGCGATCCTGTTTAGACAGTCATTGCAAATTACAAAAATGCATGACATACGTAACGTCGAGGGCATATTTTGCAAAGCATATTACGGAAAGACCAGGTACGTTATTGGGGCTATTTATCGCCCACCCAATTCCTCCATGGATGTTCTGGATGAACTACACAACTACCTCGCCGCCCATGTGAAACCTGAGGATCGGATTATTCTAGCTGGAGATTTTAATTTGCCTCATGTTAGTTGGTCATCTTTCTCTTTGCAACAACCTAACTATAAAATTGGTGAAAGAATGATCGATATAGCGTTTTCTTTTGACTTGATGCAAATCGTTGACAAATGCACTCGAATACACGCGAGTTCTTGTTCAATTCTAGACCTTTTTTTCATTAGTGGCTCAATCTCTGCCCAAGCTAGCTGTTCTGTTCTCCCTGGAATATCTGATCATCAGGCTGTGATACTTACGCTTACTAATGTTGTTTTAAAGAAAAATTGCAAGGTGGTCTCGTTCCCAAACTTTTCACGTGCTGATGACACCTCAATATTGGATTTACTAGCATTTGAATTTGATTCTTTTTCGAGTTGCACTGCTGATATTCATTATCTGTGGAAGCGTTTCAAAGACCTTATAAATGAGTGTATTGATAGATTTGTTCCTCGTATTGTAAAAAAATCGAAAGGAAAGAACCCCTGGATTTCTCGGGAAACGTTGCAGTTGCGAAGACGGCTCAAACGTTTAAAAAATCAAAGACGGTGCTCTAAAGACGTAGGTATCCTCCAGCAAAAAATTTCTGAACTTGCTTCTCAAGTGAAAGCAAATGTTGTGTCTGATAAGGAACGCTATTATGGCCAACAACTTCCGAGTCTCATGTCTTCGTCTCCCGAGAGGTTCTGGAGTTTAATTTCGCCTAATACTGTGACTACTGATGTTTTTGTAATTGATGGTGTTGAAACTAGTGATTCATTTGTTATTTCTAACGCTTTCAATGATCATTTTAAATCTGTTTTTACGAGGGATAACGGTGTCCTGGAAACATTTGATGTGGCAAGCCCACCCCTTCCGGATATCATCATAAGTGAAGAGGGAGTTCTTAATCTGCTTTTAAAACTGGATGTTAAGAAATCTTCAGGTCCGGATGGAATACCGAATGAGTTCTTAAAGCGCTACGCACAATGGGTTTCAAAGTACCTAACAATTCTCTTTTCTAAATCTCTGAAAGATGGTCAAGTTCCGGATGACTGGGTAACTGCTAAAGTCAAGCCCTTACATAAGAGTGGAGATCCCCATTCTGTTACTAACTATCGGCCGATCTCATTAATTTCAACTTCCTGTAAACTCATTGAGCATATAATACATAAGCACATTTCAGACTTCCTAGATAAGCACAATATTTTGTCAGATTCACAACACGGATTCAGGAAAGGATTTTCTACTTGTACTCAGCTGGTAACAACAGTACATGATTTTGCGCTATCTATAAATTCCGGAAAACAGGTAGATGCAATTTTTATGGATTTTGCTAAAGCTTTCGATACGGTCTCACACAATAAATTACTCTTCAAACTTGATTTAATTCTTAAAAATACCCAGCTTCTAAACTGGATTTCTGGTTATCTTTTGAATCGAAAACAATACGTCTCTTTCAATGAACATTGTTCTCGTACAGTACCGGTTGACTCGGGAGTGCCCCAAGGCTCCGTGCTTGGGCCGCTCTTCTTTTTGTTGTTTATAAATGACATATCACATGATATACCTGTAAAAGTCAAGTTATATGCGGATGACTGCATTCTATACTCGGAAGTTGAAAACCATACCGACCAAATTCATTTAAACGACGCATTTCAAAAGGTCATTCGTTGGTGTGATAAATGGCAGATGTCAGTTAATTTTAAAAAGACTGTTTTCATGAAAATTTCCCACAAACGTACCCCTCTTCATTTTGCATATTCAGCCAATAATGTTTTTTTGCAGGAGGTACAACACTACAAGTACCTTGGTCTTTGGATTTCGAATGACCTAAACTGGACAAGACATATTAATACTGTAATAAGCTCGTGCAATTACAAGCTATTTTATCTTAGACGAGCTCTCAAGCTTTCAACCCCCGCCGTTCGCCTTATTGCTTTTAATGCAATTGTTCAACCTTCTTTAGATTATGCTTCCATAATCTGGTACCCTCACACCAGAAAAAACATTAGCGAAATGGAAAAAATTCAAAAGAGAGCTGTTAGATTTATTTATAACAGTTTCGGCCGCACTTCAATAACACGTTTATTATCAAAAGCCAATCTTTCAACACCTACTCAAAGGAATAAAGTATTAAGATTGAAATTTTTCTTTCAGTTAGTTAAAGGTTATTATAAGTTAGACTTATCACACATACTTAATTTCTCCACGGGATATGCCACAAGACAGAGGCATTCCCTTACAATAACCCCATTCTCCACCCGTAATAACACGTTCAAATATTCATTTTTTCCGAGGACAATCATCGAATGGAATAACCTTAGTAATGAAGTTGTTTCCCAGTCCTCCTTGAATCTTTTTGCTGCGCAGCTCCAGCAGTGAGTGTCTGATATGTGATCCTGCTTTTTATTTCTATCACTGTAGCAATTCCCCACTCGTGACCAACTTGAATATAGCGCTGATTTCATTATATGCCCTTATGACTGTTCATTGCAAACCATTGTCTTTTTGTGTACATACCTCACCTGTTTTATATTTACTTGTTTGCCGATTTGTTAATTTAGCAAATGTGTATCCACCCTGCTAAAACCCTATGTTAGGGTTGCAGTATTCATAAATAAATAAAATAAAATAAATAAAAATGGTGAAAAACACTGCATCTCACTAAGTGACATTGTTTAATGCGGTTTTACGACGGTTCATATCTTAACCTAACCTAACCTAACCTTACCTAACCTAACCTAACCTAACCTAAGCTAACTTAACCTAACCTAACCAACCTTACCTAACCTAACCTAGCCTAACCTAACGTAACCTAACCTAACCTAACGTAACCTAACCTAACCCAACCTAACCTAACCTAACCTAACCCAACCTAACCCAACCCAACCCAACCCAATCTAACCTAACCCAACCCAACCCAATCTAACACAACCTACCCTAACCTAACCTAACCTAACCCAACCTAACCCAACCCAACCTAACCTTACCCAACCCAACCCAACCTAACCCAACCTAACCTAACCTAACCTAACTTAACCTAACCTAACCTAACGACGGTTGCATGCGCTTTCACATTAGATATCGCAGTTCCCGACTTGTAATGGTGAAAAACACCGCATCTCACTAAGTGACATTGTTTAATGCAGTTTTACGACAGTTCATATCTTAACCTAACCTAACCTAACCTTACCTTACCTAACCTAACTTAACCTAACCTAACCTAACCTAACTTAACCTAACCTAACCTAACCTAACCCAACCCAACCCAACCCAACCCAACCCAACCTAACCTAACCTAACCTAATCTAACCCAACCCAACCTAACCAAACCTAACCTAACCTTACCTAACCTAACCTAACCTAACGTAACCTGACCTAACCTAACCTAACCTTACCTAACCTACCCTAACCTAACCTAACCTAACGTAACCTAACCTAACCTAACCCAACCTAACCCAACTCAACCCAACCCAACCCAACCTAACCTAATCCAACCCAAACCAACCGAACCTAACCTAACCTAACCTAACCTAACGACGGTTGCAAGCGCTTTCACATTAGGTATCGCAGTTCCCGACTTGTAATGGTGAAAAACTGCCTCTCTCTAAGTGACATTGTTTAATGCGGCTTTACGGCGGTTCATATCTTAACCTAACCTAACAATCGCACTTGTATCTAAAAACGCTCTATTACACTGTTTCGTTCACAATTACGATATTTGCATGATCTCACAGTTTTTCACAAACATTACAGTACAGAACGCTGTATCTCGCTAAATGACATCATTCTTTAAGGTTTCACGATGCTTGCATGCGCTTTAACGAGAATATCACAATATAGCAGTTTCGCACTTGTAACGGTACAACACGCAGTACCTGGCTAGTTCATGCCGTTTTGTGTCCTTTCACAATAGTTCACCTATCGCAGTTTTGTAGTCACAATTAAACAACACTATCTCGTTAGATGACGTCTTTTTTGGTGGTTTCACAACGCTACCTCGCTTAAACTAACTCAACCTAACATAACCTTCCCACTTCTATCGTTAGAAAACGTTTTACTCACTACTTTACAATGCTTTCTACAACATTACGACGGTTTCATGCGATTTAACATAAGATATCGCAGTTCAGGACTTGTAATGGTGAAAAACACTGCATCTCACTAAGTGACATTGTTTATTGCGGTTTTACGACGGTTCATAACTTAACCTAACCTAACATTTGCACTTGTATCTAAAAACGCTCTATTACACTGTTTCGTTCATAATTCCGATATTTGCATAACCTCACAGTTTTTCACAAACATTGCAGTACAGAATGCTGTATCTCGCTAAATGACATCGTTGTTTAAGGTTTCACGATGCTTGCATGCGCTTTAACGAGAATATCACAATACAGCAGTTTCGCACTTGTAACGGTACAACACGCAGTATCTGGCTTGTTCGTGCCGTTTAGTGTGCTTTCACAACATTTCACCTATTGCAGTTTCGTACATGCAATGATACAACACTATCTCGTTAGATGACGTCTTTTTTGGTGGTTTCACGACGCTACATAGCTTAAACTAACATAACTCAACCTAACATAGCCTTCGCACTTCTATCGTTAGAAAACGTTCTACTCGCTACTTTACAATGCTCTCTACAACCTTACGACGGTTTCATGCGCTTTCACATTAGATATCGCAGTTCCCGACTTGTAATGGGGAAAAACACTGCATCTCACTAAGTGACATTGTTTAATGCGGTTTTACGACGGTTCATATCTTAACCTAACCTACATTCGCACTTGTATCTAAAAACGCTCTAATACACTGTTTCGTTCACATTTACGATATTTGCATGACCTCACAGTTTTTCACCAACTTAATAAAGTACAGAACGCTGTATCTCGCTAAATGACATCTTTCTTTAATGTTTCACGATGCTTCCATGCGCTTTAACGAGAATATCACAACATAGCAGTTTCGTGCTTGTAACGGTACAACACACAGTATTTGGCTTGTTCATCCCGTTTTGTGTGCTTTCACATTTCAACTATCGCAGTTTCGTACTCGCAATAAAACAACACTATCTCGTTAGATGACGTCGTTTTTGGTGGTTTCACGACGCTACCTAGCTTAAACTAACATAACTCAACCTAACATAACCTTCGCACTTCTATCGTTAGAAAACGTTTTACTCACTACTTTACATTGCTTTCTACAACATTACGACGGTTTCAAGCGCTTTCACATTAGATATCGCAGTTCCCGACTTGTAATGGTGAAAAACACTGCATCTCACTAAGTGACATTGTTTAATGCGGTTTTACGACGGTTCATATCTTAACCTAACCTAACCTAACCTTACCTAACCTAACCTAACCTAACCTAAGCTAACTTAACCTAACCTAACCAACCTTACCTAACCTAACCTAGCCTAACCTAACGTAACCTAACCTAACCTAACGTAACCTAACCTAACCTAACCCAACCTAACCTAACCTAACCTAACCCAACCTAACCCAACCCAACCCAACCCAATCTAACCTAACCCAACCCAACCCAACCTAACCCAACCTAACCTAACCTAACCTAAACTAACCCAACCTAACCCAACCCAATCTAACCTTACCCAACCCAACCCAACCTAACCCAACCTAACCTAACCTAACCTAACTTAACCTAACCTAACCTAACGACGGTTGCATGCGCTTTCACATTAGATATCGCAGTTCCCGACTTGTAATGGTGAAAAACACCGCATCTCACTAAGTGACATTGTTTAATGCAGTTTTACGACAGTTCATATCTTATCCTAACCTAACCTAACCTTACCTTACCTAACCTAACTTAACCTAACCTAACCTAACCTAACTTAACCTAACCTAACCTAACCTAACCCAACCCAACCCAACCCAACCCAACCCAACCCAACCCAACCTAACCTAACCTAACCTAATCTAACCCAACCCAACCTAACCAAACCTAACCTAACCTTACCTAACCTAACCTAACGTAACCTGACCTAACCTAACCTAACCTAACCTAACGTAACGTAACCTAACCTAACCTAACCCGACCCAACCCAACCCAACTCAACCTAACCTAATCCAACCCAAACCAACCTAACCTAACCTAACCAAACCTAACCTAACCTAACCTAACCTTGCCTAACCTACCCTAACCTAACCTAACCTAACGTAACCTAACCTAACCTAAGCTAACCTAACCCAACCTAACCCAACTCAACCCAACCCAACCCAACCTAACCTAATCCAACCCAAACCAACTGAACCTAACCTAACCTAACCTAACCTAACGACGGTTGCAAGCGCTTTCACATTAGGTATCGCAGTTCCCGACTTGTAATGGTGAAAAACACTGCCTCTCACTAAGTGACATTGTTTAATGCGGCTTTACGGCGGTTCATATCTTAACCTAACCTAACATTCGCACTTGTATCTAAAAACGCTCTATTACACTGTTTCGTTCACAATTACGATATTTGCATGATCTCACAGTTTTTCACAAACATTACAGTACAGAACGCTGTATCTCGCTAAATGACATCATTCTTTAAGGTTTCACGATGCTTGCATGCGCTTTAACGAGAATATCACAATATAGCAGTTTCGCACTTGTAACGGTACAACACGCAGTACCTGGCTAGTTCATGCCGTTTTGTGTCCTTTCACAATAGTTCACCTATCGCAGTTTTGTAGTCACAATTAAACAACACTATCTCGTTAGATGACGTCTTTTGTGGTGGTTTCACGACGCTACCTCGCTTAAACTAACTCAACCTAACATAACCTTCCCACTTCTATCGTTAGAAAACGTTTTACTCGCTACTTTACAATGCTTTCTACAACATTACGACGGTTTCATGCGATTTAACATAAGATATCGCAGTTCAGGACTTGTAATGATGAAAAACACTGCATCTCACTAAGTGACATTGTTTATTGCGGTTTTACGACGGTTCATAACTTAACGTAACCTAACATTTGCACTTGTATCTAAAAACGGTCTATTACACTGTTTCGTTCATAATTCCGATATTTGCATAACCTCACAGTTTTTCACAAACATTGCAGTACAGAATGCTGTATCTCGCTAAATGACATCGTTGTTTAAGGTTTCACGATGCTTGCATGCGCTTTAACGAGAATATCACAATACAGCAGTTTCGCACTTGTAACGGTACAACACGCAGTATCTGGCTTGTTCGTGCCGTTTTGTGTGCTTTCACAACATTTCACCTATTGCAGTTTCGTACATGCAATAATACAACACATCTCGTTAGATGACGTCCTTTTTGGTGGTTTCACGACGCTCCCTAGCTTAAACTAACATAACTCAACCTAACATAACCTTCGCACTTCTATCGTTAGAAAACGCTTTACTCGCTACTTTACAGTGCTCTCTACAACATTACGACGGTTTCATGCGCTTTCACATTAGATATCGCAGTTCCCGACTTGTAACGGTGAAAAACACTCTATCTCACTAAGTGACATTGTTTAATGCGGTTTTACGACTGTTCATATTTTGACCTAACCTAACCTTCGCACTTGTATCGAAAAACGCTCTATTACACTGTTTCGTTCATAATTACGATATTTGCATAACCTCACAGTTTTTCACAAACTTATTTCAGTACAGAATACTGTATCTCGCTAAATGACATCGTTGTTTAAGGTTTCACAATGCTTGCATGCGCTTTAACGAGAATATCACAATATAGCAGTTTCGCACTTGTAACGGTACAACACGCAGTATCTGGCTTGTTCGTGCCGTTTAGTGTGCTTTCACAACATTTCACCTATTGCAGTTTCGTACATGCAATAATACAACACTATCTCGTTAGATGACGTCTTTTTTGGTGGTTTCACGACGCTACATAGCTTAAACTAACTTAACTCAACCTAACATAGCCTTCGCACTTCTATCGTTAGAAAACGTTTTACTCGCTACTTTACAATGCTCTCTACAACCTTACGACGGTTTCATGCGCTCTCACATTAGATATCGCAGTTCCCGACTTGTAATGGTGAAAAACACTGCATCTCACTAAGTGACATTGTTTAATGCGGTTTTACGACGGTTCATATCTTAACCTAACCTAACCTAACCTAACCTAACCAAACCTAACCTAACCTCACCTAACCTTACCTTACCTAACCTACCCTAACCTAACCAAACTTAACGTAACCTAACCTAACCTAACGTAACCTAACCTAACCTAACCTACCGTAACGTAACGTAACCTAACCTAACCTCACCTAACCCATCCTAACCCAAGCTAACCTAACCTAATCCAACGCAAACCAACCTAACCTAACCTAACCTAACCTTAACGACGGTTGCAAGCGCTTTCACATTAGGTATCGCAGTTCCCGACTTGTAATGGTGAAAAACACTGCCTCTCACTAAGTGACATTGTTTAATGCGGCTTTACGACGGTTCATATCTCAACCTAACCTAACATTCGCACTTGTATCTAAAAGCGCTCTATTACACTGTTTCGTTCACAATTACGATATTTGCATGATCTCACAGTTTATCACCAACTTATTACAGTACAGAACGCTGTATCTAGCTAAATGACATCATTCTTTAAGGTTTCACGATGCTTGCATGCGCTTTAACGAGGATATCACAATATAGCAGTTTCGCACTTGAAACGGTACAACACGCAGTATCTGGCTTGTTCGTGCCGTTTTGTGTGCTTTCACAACATTTCACCTATTGCAGTTTCGTACATGCAATAATACAACACATCTCGTTAGATGACGTCCTTTTTGGTGGTTTCACGACGCTGCCTAGCTTAAACTAACATAACTCAACCTAACATAACCTTCGCACTTCTATCGTTAGAAAACGCTTTACTCGCTACTTTACAGTGCTCTCTACAACATTACGACGGTTTCATGCGCTTTCACATTAGATATCGCAGTTCCCGACTTGTAATGGTGAAAAACACTGCATCTCACTAAGTGACATTGTTTAATGCGGATTTACGACAGTTCATATCTTAACCTAACCTAACATTCGCACTTGTATCTCAAAACGCTCTATTACACTGTTTCGTTCACAATTACGATATTTGCATGACCTCACAGTTTTTCACCAAATTATTACAGTACAGAACGCTGTATCTCGCTAAATGACATCATTTTTTAAGGTTTCACGATGCTTGCATGCGCTTTAACGAGAATATCACAACATAGCAGTTTCGCACTTGTAACGGTACAACACGCAGTATTTCGCTTGTTCATGCCCTTTTGTGTGCTTTCACAACATTTCACCTATCCCAGTTTCGTACTCGCAATAAAACAACACTATCTCGTTAGATGACGTCGTTTTTGGTGGTTTCACGACGCTATCTAGCTTAAACTAACATAACTCAACCTAACATAACCTTGGCACTTCTATCGTTAAAAAACGTTTTACTCGCTACTTTACATTGCTTTCTACAACATTACGACGGTTTCATGTGACTTAACATTAGATATCGCAGTTCCCGACTTGTAATGGTGAAAAACACTGCATCTCACTAAGTTACATTGTTTATTGCGGTTTTACGACGGTTCATAACTTAACCTAACCTAACATTCGCACTTGTATCTAAAAACGCTCTATTACACTGTTTCGTTCATAATTCCGATATTTGCATAACCTGACAGTTTTTTACAAACTTATTGCAGTACAGAATGCTGTATCTCGCTAAATGACATCATTCTTTAAGGTTTCACGATGCTTGCATGCGCTTTAACTAGAATATCACAACATAGCAGTTTCGCACTTTTAACGGTACAACACGCAGTATATGGCTTGTTCGTGCCGTTTTGTGTGCTTTCACAACATTTCACCTATTGCAGTTTCGTACATGCAATATTACAACACTATCTCGTTAGATGACGTCTTTTTTGGTGGTTTCACGACGCTACATAGCTTAAACTAACATAACTCGACCTAACATAGCCTTCGCACTTCTATCGTTAGAAAACGTTTTACTCGCTACTTTACAATGCTCTCTACAACATTACGACGGTTTCATGCGCTTTCACAATAGATATCGCAGTTCCCGACTTGTAATGGTGAAAAACACTGCATCTCACTAAGTGACATTGTTTAATGCGGTTTTACGACAGTTCATATCTTAACCTAACCTAACATTCGCACTTGTATCTCAAAACGCTCTATTACACTGTTTCGTTCACAATTACGATATATGCATGACCTCACAGTTTTTCACCAACTTATTACAGTTCAGAACGCTATATCTCGCTAAATGACATCATTCTTTAAGGTTTCACGATTCTTGCATGCGCTTTAACGAGAATATCACAACATAGCAGTTTCGCACTTGTAACGGTACAACACGCAGTATTTCGCTTGTTCATGCCCTTTTGTGTGCTTTCACAACATTTCCCCTATCGCAGTTTCGTACTCGCAATAAAACAACACTATCTCGTTAGATGACGTCGTTTTTGGTGGTTTCACGACGCTACCTAGCTTAAACTAACATAACTCAACCTAACATAACCTTCGCACTTCTATCGTTAAAAACGTTTTACTCGCTACTTTACATTGCTTTTTAAAACATTACGACGGTTTCAAGCGCTTTCACAATAGATATCGCAGTTCCCGACTTGTAATGGTGAAAAACACTGCCTCTCACTAAGTGACATTGTTTAATGCGGCTTTACGACGGTTCATATCTTAACCTAACCTAACATTCGCACTTGTATCTAAAAGCGCTCTATTACACTGTTTCGTTCACAATTACGATATTTGCATGATCTCACAGTTTTTCACCAACTTATTACAGTACAGAACGCTGTATCTCGCTAAATGACATCATTCTTTGAGGTTTCACGATGCTTGCATGCGCTTTAACGAGAATATCACAATATAGCAGTTTCGCACTTGTAACGGTACAACACGCAGTATCTGGCTTGTTCGTGCCGTTTTGTGTGCTTTCACAACATTTCACCTATTGCAGTTTTGTACATGCAATAATACAACACATCTCGTTAGATGACGTCCTTTTTGGTGGTTTCACGACGCTGCCTAGCTTAAACTAACATAACTCAACCTAACATAACCTTCGCACTTCTATCGTTAGAAAACGCTTAACTCGCTACTTTACAGTGCTCTCTACAACATTACGACGGTTTCATGCGCTTTCACATTAGATATCGCAGTTCCCGACTTGTAATGGTGAAAAACGCTGCATCTCACTAAGTGACATTGTTTATTGCGGTTTTACGACGGTTCATATCTTAACCTAACCTAACATTCGCACTTGTATCTAAAAACGCTCTATTACACTGTTTCATTCACAAATACGATATTTGCATAACCTCACAGTTTTCACCAACTTATTGCAGTACAGAACTCTGTATCTCGCTAAATGACGTCGTTCTATAAGGTTTCACGATGATTACATGCGCTTTAACGAGAATATCACAATATAGCAGTTTCGCACTTGTAACGGTACAACACGCAGTACCTGGCTAGTGCATGCCATTTTGTGTTCTTTCACAATATTTGACCTATCGCAGTTTTGTAGTCGCAATAAAACAACACTATCTCATAAATGACGTCGTTTTTGGTGGTTTCACGATGCTACCTAGCTTAAACTAACTCAACCTAACATAACCTTCGCACTTCTATCGTTAGAAAACGTTTTACTCGCTACTTTACAATGCTTTCTACAACATTACGACGGTTTCATGCGATTTAACATAAGATATCGCAGTTCCCGACTTGTAATGGTGAAAAACACTGCATCTCACTAAGTGACATTGTTTAATGCGGTTTTACGACGGTTCATATCTTAACCTAACCTAACATTCGCACTTGTATCTCAAAACGCTCTATTACACTGTTTCGTTCACAATTACGATATTTGCATAACCTCACAGTTTTTCACCAACTTATTGCAGTACAGAACGCTGTATCTCACTAAATGACATTGTTCTTTAAGGTTTCACGATGCTTGCATGCGCTTTAACGAGAATATCACAGTATAGCAGTTTCGCACTTGTAACGGTACAACACGCAGTATCTGGCTTCTTCATGCCGTTTTGTGTGCTTTCAACACATTAACACCTATTGCAGTTTCGTACATGCAATAAAGCAACACTATCTCGTTAGATGACGTCCTTTTTGGAGGTTTCACGACGCTACCTAGCTTAAACTAACATAACTCAACCTAACATAACCTTCGCACTTCTATCGTTAGAAAACGTTTTACTCGCTACTTTACAATGCTTTCTACAACAATACGACGGTTTCATGCGATTTAACATAAGATATCGCAGTTCCCGACTTGTAATGGTGAAAAACACTGCATCTCACTAAGTGACATTGTTTATTGCGGTTTTACGACGGTTCATATCTTAACCTAACCTACATTCACACTTGTATCTAAAAACGCTCTGATACACTGTTTCGTTCACATTTACGATATTTGCATGACCTCACAGTTTTTCACCAACTTATTACAGTACAGAACGCTGTATCTCGCTAAATGACATCTTTCTTTATCGTTTCACAATGCTTGCATGCGCTTTAACGAGAATATCACAACATAGCAGTTTCACGCTTGTAACGGTACAACACGCAGTATTTGGCTTGTTCATGCCGTTTTGTGTGCTTTCACATTTCAGCTATCGCAGTTTCGTACTCGATATAAAACAACACTATCTCGTTAGATGACGTCGTTTTTGGTGGTTTCACGACGCTACCTAGCTTAAACTAACTCAACCTAACATAACCTTCGCACTTCTATCGTTAGAAAACGTTTTACTCGCTACTTTACAATGCTTTCTACAACATTACGACGGTTTCATGCGATTTAACATAAGATATCGCAGTTCCCGACTTGTAATGGTGAAAAACACTGCATCTCACTAAGTGACATTGTTTAATGCCGTTTTACGACGGTTCATTTCTTTACCTAACCTAACCTTACCTAACCTAACCTAACCTAAGCTAACTTAACCTTACCTAACCAACCTTACCTAACCTAACCTAACCTAACGTAACCTAACCTAACCTAACGTAACCTAACCTAACCTAACCTAACGTAACCTTACCTAACCTGACCTAACCTAACCCAACCTAACCAACCTAATCCAACCCAACATAACCTGACCCACCCCAACCCAACCTAACCCAACCTAACCTAACCTAACCTAACCCAACCCAACCCAACCCAACCCAACCTAACCTAATCCAACCCAAACCAACCTAACCTAACCTAACCTAACCTAACGACGGTTGCAAGCGCTTTCACATTAGATATCGCAGTTCCCGAATTGTAATGGTGAAAAACACTGCATATCACTAAGTGACATTGTTTAATGCGGTTTTACGACGGTTCATATCATAACCTTACCTAACATTCGCACTTGTATCTAAAAACGCTCTATTACACTGTTTCGTTCACAATTACGATATTTGCATAACCTTACAGTTTTTTAGCAACTTATTGCAGTACAGAACGCTGTATCTCGCTAAATGACATCTTTCTTTAATGTTTCACGATGCTTGCATGTGCTTTAACGAGAATATCACAATATAGCAGTTTCGCACTTGTAACGGTACAACGCGCAGTACCTGGCTAGTGCATGCCGTTATATGTCCTTTCACAATATTTGACCTATCGCAGTTTCGTAGTCGCAATAAAACAACACTATCTCGTCAGATGACGCCGTTTTTGGTGGTTTCACGACGCTACCTAGCTTAAACTAACATAACTCAACCTAACATAACCTTCGCACTTCTATCGTTACAAAACGTTTTACTCGCTACTTTACAATGCTTTCTACAACATTACGACGGTTTCATGCGATTTAACATAAGATATCGCAGTTCCCGACTTGTAATGGTGAAAAACACTGCATCTCACTAAGTGACATTGTTTAATGCCGTTTTACGACGGTTCATTTCTTTACCTAACCTAACCTTACCTAACCTAACCTAACCTAAGCTAACTTAACCTTACCTAACCAACCTTACCTAACCTAACCTAACCTAACGTAACCTAACCTAACCTAACCTAACCTAACCCAACCCAACCCAAGCTAACCTAACCCAACCCAACCCAACCTAACCCAACCTCACCTAACCTAACCTAACCCAACCCAACCTAACCCAACCCAACCTAACCTAACCCAACCCAACCCAACCCAACCTAACCCAACCTAACCTAACCTAACCTAACGACAGTTGCAAGTGCTTTCACATTAGATATCGCAGTTCCCGACTTGTAATGGTGAAAAACACCGCATCTCACTAAGTGACATTGTTTAATACAGTTTTACGACGGTTCATATCTTAACCTAACCTAACCTAACCTAACCTTACCTAACCTAACCTAACTTAACTTAACCTAACCTAACCTAACCTAACCCAACCCAACCAAAATTAGCCTAAACTAACCTAACCTAACCTAACCTAACCTAACCCAACCCAACCCAACCTAACTTAACCTAACCTAACCTAACCAAACCCAACCCAACCTAACCTAACCTAACCTAACCTAACCCAACCTAACCTAACCTAACATAA
Organism: Rhipicephalus microplus; assembly: GCF_043290135.1. NCBI lineage: Eukaryota > Metazoa > Arthropoda > Arachnida > Ixodida > Ixodidae > Rhipicephalus > Rhipicephalus microplus. Next base: position 510,819,812 of record NC_134710.1, read on the forward strand.
CCTAACCCAACCCAACCCAACCCAACTTAACCTAACCTAACCTAACCTAACCTTACCTAACCTAACCTAACCTAACGTAACCTGACCTAACATAACCTAACGTCACCTAACCTAACCTAACCTAACCTAACGTAACGTAACCTAACCTAACCTAACCTAACCCAACCCGACCCAACCCAACCCAACCCAACCCAACCTAACCTAATCCAACCCAAACCAACCTAACCTAACCTAACCTAACGATGGTTGCAAGCGCTTTCACATTAGATATCGCAGTTCCCGACTTGTAATGGTGAAAAACACTGCATCTCACTAAGTGACATTGTTTAATGCGGTTTTACGACGGTTCATATCATAACCTAACCTAACATTCGCACTTGTATCTAAAAACGCTCTATTACACTGTTTCGTTCACAATTACGATATTTGCATAACCTCACAGTTTTTTAGCAACTTATTGCAGTACAGAACGCTGTATCTCGCTAAATGACATCTTTCTTTATAGTTTCACGATGCTTGCATGTGCTTTAACGAGAATATCACAATATAGCAGTTTCGCACTTGTAACGGTACAACGCGCAGTACCTGGCTAGTGCATGCCGTTATATGTCCTTTCACAATATTTGACCTATCGCAGTTTCGTAGTCGCAATAAAACAACACTATCTCGTCAGATGACGCCGTTTTTGGTGGTTTCACGACGCTACCTAGCTTAAACTAACATAACTCAACCTAACATAACCTTCGCACTTCTATCGTTAGAAAACGTTTTACTTGCTACTTTACAATGCTTTCTACAACATTACGACGGTTTCATGCGATTTAACATAAGATATCGCAGTTCCCGACTTGTAATGGTGAAAAACACTGCATCTCACTAAGTGACATTGTTTAATGGCGTTTTACGACGGTTCATTTCTTAACCTAACCTAACCTAACCTAACCTAACCTAATCTTACCTAACCTAACCTAACCTAAGCTAACTTAACCTAACCTAACCAACCTTACCTAACCTAACCTAACCCAACCCAACCCAAGCTAACCTAACCCAACCCAACCCATAATTGAAGTTTTTGCGCACACACACAAGGACACAGAAGAAGGGAACACAAGGACCAGCGCAGACACAGAAGAAGGGAACACAAGGACCAGCGCAGACACAGAAGAAGGGAACACAAGGACCAGCGCAGACACAGAAGAAGGGAACACAAGGACCAGCGCAGACACAGAAGAAGTGTCCTTGTGTGTTCTGTGTCCTTGTGTGTGTGCGCAAAAACTTCAATTATGCAGCAGTACCAACTAGCCCGTCTTTCCGTATTATTGCAACCCAACCCAACCTAACCCAACCTCACCTAACCTAACCTAACCCAACCCAACCTAACCCAACCCAACCTAACCTAACCCAACCCACCCCAACCCAACCCAACCTAACCCAACCTAACCTAACCTAACCTAACGACAGTTGCAAGCGCTTTCACATTAGATATCGCAGTTCCCGACTTGTAATGGTGAAAAACACCGCATCTCACTAAGTGACATTGTTTAATACAGTTTTACGACGGTTCATATCTTAACCTAACCTAACCTAACCTAACCTTACCTAACCTAACCTAACTTAACCAAACCTAACCTAACCTAACCCAACCCATCCCAACCCAACATAACCTAACCTAACCTAGCCTTACCCAAGCCAACCCAACCAAACCCAACCTAACCTAACCTAATCTAACCTAACCTAACCCAACCCAACCCAACCTAACCTAACCTAATCTAACCTAACCTGAACCAACCCAACCCAACTCAACCCAACCCCACCCAACCTAACCTAACCTAACCTAACCTAACCTAACCAAACCTAACCTAACCTAACCTAACCTGGCCTAACCTAACCTAACCTTACCTAACCTGACCTAACCTAACCCAACCTAACCAACCTAATCCAACCCAACATAACCTGACCCACCCCAACCCAACCTAACCCAACCTAACCTAACCTAACCTAACCCAACCCAACCCAACCCAACCTAACCTAATCCAACCCAAACCAACCTAACCTAACCAAACCTAACCTAACGACGGTTGCAAGCGCTTTCACATTAGATATCGCAGTTCCCGAATTGTAATGGTGAAAAACACTGCATATCACTAAGTGACATTGTTTAATGCGGTTTTACGACGGTTCATATCATAACCTAACCTAACATTCGCACTTGAATCTAAAAACGCTCTATTACACTGTTTCGTTCACAATTACAATATTTGCATAACCTCACAGTTTTTAAGCAACCTATTGCAGTACAGAACGCTGTATCTCGCTAAATGACATCGTTCTATAAGGTTTCACGATGCTTGCATGCGCTTTAACGAGAATATCACAATATAGCAGTTTCGCACTTGTAACGGTACAACGCGCAGTACCTGGCTAGTGCATGCCGTTATATGTCCTTTCACAATATTTGACCTATCGCAGTTTTTTTAGTAGCAGAAAACAACACTATCTCGCTAGATAAGGTCGTTTTTGGTGGTTTCACGACGCTACCTAGCTTAAACTAACATAACCACACCTAACCTAACCTTCACAATTCTATCGTAAGAAAACGTTTTACTCGCTACTTTACAATGCTTTCTGCAACATTACGACGATTTCATGCGCTTTCACATTAGATATCGCAGTTCCCGACTTGTAATGGTGAAAAACACTGCATCTCACTAAGTGACATTGTTTAATGCGGTTTTATGACGGTTCATATCTTAACCTAACCTAACATTCGCACTTGTATCTCAAAACGCTCTATTACACTGTTTCGTTCACAATTACGATATTTGCGTAACCTCACAGTTTTTCACCAACTTATTACAGTACAGAACGCTGTATCTCGCTAAATGACATCTTTCTTTATTGTTTCACAATGCTTGCATGCGCTTTAACGAGAATATCACAACATAGCAGTTTCACGCTTGTAACGGTAATACACGCAGTATTTGGCTTGTTCATGTGTTTTGTGTGCTTTCACATTTCAGCTATCGCAGTTTCGTACTCGATATAAAACAACACTATCTCGTTAGATGACGTCGTTTTTGGTGGTTTCACGACGCTACCTAGCTTAAACTAACATAACTCAACCTAACATAACCTTCGCACTTCTATCGTTAGAAAACGTTTTACTCGCTACTTTACAATGCTTTCTACAACATTACGACGGTTTCATGCGATTTAACATAAGATATCGCAGTTCCCGACTTGTAATGGTGAAAAACACTGCATCTCACTAAGTGACATTGTTTAATACAGTTTTACGACGGTTCATATCTTAACCTAACCTAACCTAACCTAACCTTACCAAACCTAACCTAACTTAACCTAACCTAACCTAACCCAACCCAACCCAACCCAACCTAACCTAACCTAACCTAGCCTTACCCAAGCCAACCCAACCAAACCCAACCTAACCTAACCTAACCTAACCTAACCCAACCCAACCCAACCCAACCTAACCTAACCTAATCTAACCTAACCTAAACCAACTCAACCCAACCCAACCCAACCCCACCCAACCTAACCTAACCTAACCTAACCAAACCTAACCTAACCTAACCTAACGACGTTTGCAAGCGCTTTCAAATTAGATATCGCAGTTCCCGAATTGTAATGGTGAAAAACACTGCATCTCACTAAGTGACATTGTTTAATGCAGTTTTACGACGGTTCATATCTTAACCTAACCTAACCTAACCTAACCTTACCTTACCTAACCTAACTTGATTGATATGTGGGGTTTAACGTCCCAAAACCACTATATGATTATGAGAGACGCCTAACCTAACTTAACCTAACCTAACTTAACCTAACCTGACCTAACCTAACCTAACCAAACCCAACCCACCCAACCCAACCCAACCCAACCTAACCTAACCTAACCTAACCCAACCCAACCCAAATTATCCTAAACTAACCTAACCTAACCAAACCTAACCTAACCCAACCCAACCCAACCTAACTTAACCTAACCTAACCTAACCAAACCCAACCCAACCTAACCTAACCCAACCTAACCTAACCCAAGCTAACCTAACCTAACATAACCTAACCCAACCCAACCCAACCCAACTTAACCTAACCTAACCTAACGTAACCTTACCTAACCTAACCTAACCTAACGTAACCTGACCTAACATAACCTAACGTAACCTAACCTAACCTAACGTAACGTAACCTAACCTAACCTAACCTAACCTAACCCAACCTAACCCGACCCAACCCAACCCAACCCAACCCAACCTAACCTAATCCAACCCAAACCAACCTAACCTAACCTAACCTAACGACGGTTGCAAGCGCTTTCACATTAGATATCGCAGTTCCCGACTTGTAATGGTGAAAAACACTGCATCTCACTAAGTGACATTGTTTAATGCGGTTTTACGACGGTTCATATCATAACCTAACCTAACAATCGCACTTGTATCTAAAAACGCTCTATTACACTGTTTCGTTCACAATTACGATATTTGCATAACCTCACAGTTTTTAGCAACTTATTGCAGTACAGAACGCTGTATCTCGCTAAATGACATCTTTCTTTAATGTTTCACGATGCTTGCATGTGCTTTAACGAGAATATCACAATATAGCAGTTTCGCACTTGTAACGGTACAACGCGCAGTACCTGGCTAGTGCATGCCGTTATATGTCCTTTCACAATATTTGACCTATCGCAGTTTCGTAGTCGCAATAAAACAACACTATCTCATTAGATGACGTCGTTTTTGGTGGTTTCACGACGCTACCTAGCTTAAACTAACTCAACCTAACATAACCTTCGCACTTCTATCGTTAGAAAACGGTTTACTCGCTACTTTACAATGCTTTCTACAACATTTCGACGGTTTCATGCGATTTAACATAAGATATCGCAGTTCCCGACTTGTAATGGTGAAAAACACTGCATCTCACTAAGTGACATTATTTATTGCGGTTTTACGACGGTTCATATCTTAACCTAACCTACATTCACACTTGTATCTAAAAACGCTCTGATACACTGTTTCGTTCACATTTACGATATTTGCATGACCTCACAGTTTTTCACCAACTTATTACAGTACAGAACGCTGTATCTCGCTAAATGACATCTTTCTTTAATGTTTCACAATGCTTGCATGCGCTTTAACGAGAATATCACAACATAGCAGTTTCACGCTTGTAACGGTACAACACGCAGTATTTGGCTTGTTCATGCCGTTTTGTGTGCTTTCACATTTCAGCTATCGCAGTTTCGTACTCGATATAAAACAACACTATCTCGTTAGATGACGTCGTTTTTGGTGGTTTCACGACGATACCTAGCTTAAACTAACATAACTCAACCTAACATAACCTTCGTACTTCTATCGTTAGAAAACGTTTTACTCGCTACTTTACAATGCTTTCTACAACATTACGACGGTTTCATGCGATTTAACATAAGATATCGCAGTTTCCAACTTGTAATGGTGAAAAACACTGCATCTCACTAAGTGACATTGTTTAATGCCGTTTTACGACGGTTCATTTCTTAACCTAACCTAACCTTACCTAACCTAACCTAACCTAAGCTAACTTAACCTTACCTAACCAACCTTACCTAACCTAACCTAACCTAATGTAACCTAACCTAACCTAACGTAACCTAACCTAACCTAACCTAACGTAACCTAACCTAACCCAACCTAACCTAACCTAACCTAACCCAACCTAACCCAACCCAACCCAACCTAACCCAACCTTACCTAACCTAACCTAACCTAACCCCACCTAACCCAACCCAACCTAACCTAACCCAACCCAACCCAACCTAACCCAACCTAACCTAACCTAACTTAACCTAACCTAACCTAACGACGTTTGCAAGCGCTTTCACATTAGATATCGCAGTTCCCGACTTGTAATGGTGAAAAACACTGCATCTAACTAAGTGACATTGTTTAATGCAGTTTTACGACGGTTCATATCTTAACCTAACCTAACCTAACCTAACCTTACCTTACCTAACCTAACTTGATTGATATGTGGGGTTTAACGTCCCAAAACCACTATATGATTATGAGAGACGCCTAACCTAACTTAACCTAACCTAACCTAACCTAACTTAACCTAACCTGACCTAACCTAACCTAACCAAACCCAACCCACCCAACCCAACCCAACCCAACCTAACCTAACCTAACCTAACCCAACCCAACCCAAATTATCCTAAACTAACCTAACCTAACCAAACCTAACCTAACCCAACCCAACCCAACCTAACTTAACCTAACCTAACCTAACCAAACCCAACCCAACCTAACCTAACCTAACCTAACCCAACCTAACCTAACCTAACATAACCTAACCCAACCCAACCCAACCCAACTTAACCTAACCTAACCTAACCTAACCTTACCTAACCTAACCCAACCTAACGTAACCTGACCTAACATAACCTAACGTAACCTAACCTAACCTAACCTAACGTAACGTAATGTAACCTAACCTAACGTAACCTAACCCAACCTAACCCGACCCAACCCAATCCAACCCAACCCAACCTAACCTAATCCAACCCAAACCAACCGAACCTAACCTAACCTAACCTAACCTAACGACGGTTGCAAGTGCTTTCACATTAGATATCGCAGTTCCCGAATTGTAATGGTGAAAAACACTGCATATCACTAAGTGACATTGTTTAATGCGGTTTTACGACGGTTCATATCATAACCTAACCTAACATTCGCACTTGTATCTAAAAACGCTCTATTACACTGTTTCGTTCACAATTACAATATTTGCATAACCTCACAGTTTTTAAGCAACTTATTGCAGTACAGAACGCTGTATCTCGCTAAATGACATCGTTCTATGAGGTTTCACGATGCTTGCATGCGCTTTAACTAGAATATCACAATATAGCAGTTTCGCACTTGTAACGGTACAATGCGCAGTACCTGGCTAGTGCATGCCGTTATATGTCCTTTCACAATATTTGACCTATCGCAGTTTCGTAGTCGCAATAAAACAACACTATCTCATTAGATGACGTCGTTTTTGGTGGTTTCACGACGCTACCTAGCTTAAACTAACTCAACCTAACATAACCTTCGCACTTCTATCGTTAGAAAACGTTTTACTCGCTACTTTACAATGCTTTCTACAACATTACGACGGTTTCATGCGATTTAACATAAGATATCGCAGTTCCCGACTTGTAATGGTGAAAAACACTGCATCTCACTAAGTGACATTATTTATTGCGGTTTTACGACGGTTCATATCTTAACCTAACCTACATTCACACTTGTATCTAAAAACGCTCTGATACACTGTTTCGTTCACATTTACGATATTTGCATGACCTCACAGTTTTTCACCAACTTATTACAGTACAGAACGCTGTATCTCGCTAAATGACATCTTTCTTTAATGTTTCACAATGCTTGCATGCGCTTTAACGAGAATATCACAACATAGCAGTTTCACGCTTGTAACGGTACAACACGCAGTATTTGGCTTGTTCATGCCGTTTTGTGTGCTTTCACATTTCAGCTATCGCAGTTTCGTACTCGATATAAAACAACACTATCTCGTTAGATGACGTCGTTTTTGGTGGTTTCACGACGATACCTAGCTTAAACTAACATAACTCAACCTAACATAACCTTCGCACTTCTATCGTTAGAAAACGTTTTACTCGCTACTTTACAATGCTTTCTACAACATTACGACGGTTTCATGCGATTTAACATAACATATCGCAGTTTCCAACTTGTAATGGTGAAAAACACTGCATCTCACTAAGTGACATTGTTTAATGCCATTTTACGACGGTTCATTTCTTAACCTAACCTAACCTTACCTAACCTAACCTAACCTAAGCTAACTTAACCTTACCTAACCAACCTAACCTAACCTAACCTAACCTAATGTAACCTAACCTAACCTAACGTAACCTAACCTAACCTAACCTAACGTAACCTAACCTAACCCAACCTAACCTAACCTAACCCAACCCAACCTAACCCAACCCAACCCAACCTAACCCAACCTTACCTAACCTAACCTAACCTAACCCAACCTAACCCAACCCAACCTAACCTAACCCAACCCAACCCAACCTAACCCAACCTAACCTAACCTAACTTAACCTAACCTAACCTAACGACGTTTGCAAGCGCTTTCACATTAGATATCGCAGTTCCCGACTTGTAATGGTGAAAAACACTGCATCTCACTAAGTGACATTGTTTAATGCAGTTTTACGACGGTTCATATCTTAACCTAACCTAATCTAACCTTACCTTACCTAACCTAACTTGATTGATATGTGGGGTTTAACGTCCCAAAACCACTATATGATTATGAGAGACGCCTAACCTAACTTAACCTAACCTAACTTAACCTAACCTGACCTAACCTAACCTAACCAAACCCAACCCACCCAACCCAACCCAACCCAACCTAACCTAACCTAACCTAACCCAACCCAACCCAAATTATCCTAAACTAACCTAACCTAACCAAACCTAACCTAACCCAACCCAACCCAACCTAACTTAACCTAACCTAACCTAACCAAACCCAACCCAACCTAACCTAACCTAACCTAACCCAACCTAACCTAACCTAACATAACCTAACCCAACCCAACCCAACCCAACTTAACCTAACCTAACCTAACCTAACCTTACCTAACCTAACCCAACCTAACGTAACCTGACCTAACATAACCTAACGTAACCTAACCTAACCTAACCTAACGTAACGTAATGTAACCTAACCTAACGTAACCTAACCCAACCTAACCCGACCCAACCCAATCCAACCCAACCCAACCTAACCTAATCCAACCCAAACCAACCGAACCTAACCTAACCTAACCTAACCTAACGACGGTTGCAAGTGCTTTCACATTAGATATCGCAGTTCCCGAATTGTAATGGTGAAAAACACTGCATATCACTAAGTGACATTGTTTAATGCGGTTTTACGACGGTTCATATCATAACCTAACCTAACATTCGCACTTGTATCTAAAAACGCTCTATTACACTGTTTCGTTCACAATTACAATATTTGCATAACCTCACAGTTTTTAAGCAACTTATTGCAGTACAGAACGCTGTATCTCGCTAAATGACATCGTTCTATGAGGTTTCACGATGCTTGCATGCGCTTTAACTAGAATATCACAATATAGCAGTTTCGCACTTGTAACGGTACAATGCGCAGTACCTGGCTAGTGCATGCCGTTATATGTCCTTTCACAATATTTGACCTATCGCAGTTTCGTAGTCGCAATAAAACAACACTATCTCATTAGATGACGTCGTTTTTGGTGGTTTCACGACGCTACCTAGCTTAAACTAACTCAACCTAACATAACCTTCGCACTTCTATCGTTAGAAAACGTTTTACTCGCTACTTTACAATGCTTTCTACAACATTACGACGGTTTCATGCGATTTAACATAAGATATCGCAGTTCCCGACTTGTAATGGTGAAAAACACTGCATCTCACTAAGTGACATTATTTATTGCGGTTTTACGACGGTTCATATCTTAACCTAACCTACATTCACACTTGTATCTAAAAACGCTCTGATACACTGTTTCGTTCACATTTACGATATTTGCATGACCTCACAGTTTTTCACCAACTTATTACAGTACAGAACGCTGTATCTCGCTAAATGACATCTTTCTTTAATGTTTCACAATGCTTGCATGCGCTTTAACGAGAATATCACAACATAGCAGTTTCACGCTTGTAACGGTACAACACGCAGTATTTGGCTTGTTCATGCCGTTTTGTGTGCTTTCACATTTCAGCTATCGCAGTTTCGTACTCGATATAAAACAACACTATCTCGTTAGATGACGTCGTTTTTGGTGGTTTCACGACGATACCTAGCTTAAACTAACATAACTCAACCTAACATAACCTTCGCACTTCTATCGTTAGAAAACGTTTTACTCGCTACTTTACAATGCTTTCTACAACATTACGACGGTTTCATGCGATTTAACATAACATATCGCAGTTTCCAACTTGTAATGGTGAAAAACACTGCATCTCACTAAGTGACATTGTTTAATGCCGTTTTACGACGGTTCATTTCTTAACCTAACCTAACCTTACCTAACCTAACCTAACCTAAGCTAACTTAACCTTACCTAACCAACCTAACCTAACCTAACCTAACCTAATGTAACCTAACCTAACCTAACGTAACCTAACCTAACCTAACCTAACGTAACCTAACCTAACCCAACCTAACCTAACCTAACCCAACCCAACCTAACCCAACCCAACCCAACCTAACCCAACCTTACCTAACCTAACCTAACCTAACCCAACCTAACCCAACCCAACCTAACCTAACCCAACCCAACCCAACCTAACCCAACCTAACCTAACCTAACTTAACCTAACCTAACCTAACGACGTTTGCAAGCGCTTTCACATTAGATATCGCAGTTCCCGACTTGTAATGGTGAAAAACACTGCATCTCACTAAGTGACATTGTTTAATGCAGTTTTACGACGGTTCATATCTTAACCTAACCTAATCTAACCTTACCTTACCTAACCTAACTTGATTGATATGTGGGGTTTAACGTCCCAAAACCACTATATGATTATGAGAGACGCCTAACCTAACTTAACCTAACCTAACCTAACCTAACTTAACCTAACCTGACCTAACCTAACCTAACCAAACCCAACCCACCCAACCCAACCCAACCCAACCTAACCTAACCTAACCTAACCCAACCCAAATTAGCCTAAACTAACCTAACCTAACCTAACCTAACCCAACCCAACCCAACCTAACTTAACCTAACCTAACCTAACCAAACCCAACCCAACCTAACCTAACCCAACCTAACCTAACCCAAGCTAACCTAACCTAACATAACCTAACCCAACCCAACCCAACCCAACTTAACCTAACCTAACCTAACGTAACCTTACCTAACCTAACCTAACCTAACGTAACCTGACCTAACATAACCTAACGTAACCTAACCTAACCTAACGTAACGTAACCTAACCTAACCTAACCTAACCTAACCCAACCTAACCCGACCCAACCCAACCCAACCCAACCCAACCTAACCTAATCCAACCCAAACCAACCTAACCTAACCTAACCTAACGACGGTTGCAAGCGCTTTCACATTAGATATCGCAGTTCCCGACTTGTAATGGTGAAAAACACTGCATCTCACTAAGTGACATTGTTTAATGCGGTTTTACGACGGTTCATATCATAACCTAACCTAACAATCGCACTTGTATCTAAAAACGCTCTATTACACTGTTTCGTTCACAATTACGATATTTGCATAACCTCACAGTTTTTAGCAACTTATTGCAGTACAGAACGCTGTATCTCGCTAAATGACATCTTTCTTTAATGTTTCACGATGCTTGCATGTGCTTTAACGAGAATATCACAATATAGCAGTTTCGCACTTGTAACGGTACAACGCGCAGTACCTGGCTAGTGCATGCCGTTATATGTCCTTTCACAATATTTGACCTATCGCAGTTTCGTAGTCGCAATAAAACAACACTATCTCATTAGATGACGTCGTTTTTGGTGGTTTCACGATGCTACCTAGCTTAAACTAACTCAACCTAACATAACCTTCGCACTTCTATCGTTAGAAAACGGTTTACTCGCTACTTTACAATGCTTTCTACAACATTACGACGGTTTCATGCGATTTAACATAAGATATCGCAGTTCCCGACTTGTAATGGTGAAAAACACTGCATCTCACTAAGTGACATTATTTATTGCGGTTTTACGACGGTTCATATCTTAACCTAACCTACATTCACACTTGTATCTAAAAACGCTCTGATACACTGTTTCGTTCACATTTACGATATTTGCATGACCTCACAGTTTTTCACCAACTTATTACAGTACAGAACGCTGTATCTCGCTAAATGACATCTTTCTTTAATGTTTCACAATGCTTGCATGCGCTTTAACGAGAATATCACAACATAGCAGTTTCACGCTTGTAACGGTACAACACGCAGTATTTGGCTTGTTCATGCCGTTTTGTGTGCTTTCACATTTCAGCTATCGCAGTTTCGTACTCGATATAAAACAACACTATCTCGTTAGATGACGTCGTTTTTGGTGGTTTCACGACGATACCTAGCTTAAACTAACATAACTCAACCTAACATAACCTTCGTACTTCTATCGTTAGAAAACGTTTTACTCGCTACTTTACAATGCTTTCTACAACATTACGACGGTTTCATGCGATTTAACATAAGATATCGCAGTTTCCAACTTGTAATGGTGAAAAACACTGCATCTCACTAAGTGACATTGTTTAATGCCGTTTTACGACGGTTCATTTCTTAACCTAACCTAACCTTACCTAACCTAACCTAACCTAAGCTAACTTAACCTTACCTAACCAACCTTACCTAACCTAACCTAACCTAATGTAACCTAACCTAATCTAACGTAACCTAACCTAACCTAACCTAACGTAACCTAACCTAACCCAACCTAACCTAACCTAACCTAACCCAACCTAACCCAACCCAACCCAACCTAACCCAACCTTACCTAACCTAACCTAACCTAACCCCACCTAACCCAACCCAACCTAACCTAACCCAACCCAACCCAACCTAACCCAACCTAACCTAACCTAACTTAACCTAACCTAACCTAACGACGTTTGCAAGCGCTTTCACATTAGATATCGCAGTTCCCGACTTGTAATGGTGAAAAACACTGCATCTAACTAAGTGACATTGTTTAATGCAGTTTTACGACGGTTCATATCTTAACCTAACCTAACCTAACCTAACCTTACCTTACCTAACCTAACTTGATTGATATGTGGGGTTTAACGTCCCAAAACCACTATATGATTATGAGAGACGCCTAACCTAACTTAACCTAACCTAACCTAACCTAACTTAACCTAACCTGACCTAACCTAACCTAACCAAACCCAACCCACCCAACCCAACCCAACCCAACCTAACCTAACCTAACCTAATCCAACCCAAATTAGCCTAAACTAACCTAACCTAACCTAACCTAACCTAACCCAACCCAACCCAACCTAACTTAACCTAACCTAACCAAACCCAACCCAACCTAACCTAACCTAACCTAACCTAACCCAACTAACCTAACCTAACATAACCTAACCCAACCCAACCCAACCCAACTTAACCTAACCTAACCTAACCTAACCTTACCTAACCTAACCTAACCTAACGTAACCTGACCTAACATAACCTAACGTAACCTAACCTAACCTAACCTAACGTAACGTAACCTAACCTAACCTAACCTAACCCAACCTAACCCGACCCAACCCAACCCAACCCAACCCAACCCAACCTAACCTAATCCAACCCAAACCAACCTAACCTAACCTAACCTAACGACGGTTGCAAGCGCTTTCACATTAGATATCGCAGTTCCCGACTTGTAATGGTGAAAAACACTGCATCTCACTAAGTGACATTGTTTAATGCGGTTTTACGACGGTTCATATCATAACCTAACCTAACATTCGCACTTGCATCTAAAAACGCTCTATTACACTGTTTCGTTCACAATTACGATATTTGCATAACCTCACAGTTTTTTAGCAACTTATTGCAGTACAGAACGCTGTATCTCGCTAAATGACATCTTTCTTTAATGTTTCACGATGCTTGCATGCGCTTTAACGAGAATATCACAATATAGCAGTTTCGCACTTGTAACGGTACAACGCGCAGTACCTGGCTAGTGCATGCCGTTATATGTCCTTTCACAATATTTGACCTATCGCAGTTTCGTAGTCGCAATAAAACAACACTATCTCGTCAGATGACGCCGTTTTTGGTGGTTTCACGACGCTACCTAGCTTAAACTAACATAACTCAACCTAACATAACCTTCGCACTTCTATCGTTAGAAAACGTTTTACTTGCTACTTTACAATGCTTTCTACAACATTACGACGGTTTCATGCAATTTAACATAAGATATCGCAATTCCCGACTTGTAATGATGAAAAACACTGCATCTCACTAAGTGACATTGTTTAATGGCGTTTTACGATGGTTCATTTCTTAACCTAACCTAACCTAACCTAACCTAACCTTACCTAACCTAACCTAACCTAAGCTAACTTAACCTAACCTAACCAACCTTACCTAACCTAAACTAACCCAACCCAACCCAAGCTAACCTAACCCAACCCAACCCAACCTAACCCAACCTCACCTAACCTAACCTAACCCAACCCAACCTAACCCAACCCAACCTAACCTAACCCAACCCAACCCAACCCAACCTAACCCAACCTAACCTAACCGAACCTAACGACAGTTGCAAGCGCTTTCACACTAGATATCGCAGTTCCCGACTTGTAATGGTGAAAAACACCGCATCTCACTAAGTGACATTGTTTAATACAGTTTTACGACGGTTCATATCTTAACCTAACCTAACCTAAGCTAACCTTACCTAACCTAACATAACTTAACCTAACCTAACCTAACCCAACCCAACCCAACCCAACATAACCTAACCTAACCTAGCCTTACCCAAGCCAACCCAACCAAACCCAACCTAACCTAACCTAATCTAACCTAACCTAACCCAACCCAACCCAACCTAACCTAACCTAATCTAACCTAACCTAAACCAACGCAACCCAACCCAACCCAACCCCACCCAACCTAACCTAACCTAACCTAACCTAACCAAACCTAACCTAACCTAACCTAACCTGGCCTAACCTAACCTAACCTTACCTAACCTGACCTAACCTAACCCAACCTAACCAACCTAATCCAACCCAACATAACCTGACCCACCCCAACCCAACCTAACCCAACCTAACCTAACCTAACCTAACCCAACCCAACCCAACCCAACCTAACCTAATCGAACCCAAACCAACCTAACCTAACCTAAGCTAACCTAACGACGGTTGCAAGCGCTTTCACATTAGATATCGCAGTTCCCGAATTGTAATGGTGAAAAACACTGCATATCACTAAGTGACATTGTTTAATGCGGTTTTACGACGGTTCATATCATAACCTAACCTAACATTCGCACTTGTATCTAAAAACGCTCTATTACACTGTTTCGTTCACAATTACAATATTTGCATAACCTCACAGTTTTTAAGCAACTTATTGCAGTACAGAACGCTGTATCTCGCTAAATGACATCGTTCTATAAGGTTTCACGATGCTTGCATGCGCTTTAACGAGAATATCACAATATAGCAGTTTCGCACTTGTAACGGTACAACGCGCAGTACCTGGCTAGTGCATGCCGTTATATGTCCTTTCACAATATTTGACCTATCGCAGTTTCGCAGTCGCCATAAAACAACACTATCTCATTAGATGACGTCGTTTTTGGTGGTTTCACGACGCTACCTAGCTTAAACTAACTCAACCTAACATAACCTTCGCACTTCTATCGTTAGAAAACGCTTTACTCGCTACTTTACAATGCTTTCTACAACATTACGACGATTTCATGCGATTTAACATAAGATATCGCAGTTCCCGACTTGTAATGGTGAAAAACACTGCATTTCACCAAGTGACATTGTTTAATGCGGTTTTACGACGGTTCATATCATAACCTAACCTGACATTCGCACTTGTATCTCAAAACGCTCTATTACACTGTTTCGTTCACAATTACGATATTTGCATAACCTCACAGTTTTTAAGCAGCTTATTGCAGTACAGAACGCTGTATCTCGCTAAATGACATTGTTCTTTAAGGTTTCACGATGCTTGCATGCGCTTTAACGAGAATATCACAGTATAGCAGTTTCGCACTTGTAACGGTACAACACGCAGTATCTGGCTTGTTCCTGTCGTTTTGTATGCTTTCACAACGTTTCACCTATTGCAGTTTCGTACATGGAATAAAACAACACTATCTCGTTAGATGACGTCCTTTTTGGTGGTTTCACGACGCTACCTAGCTTAAACTAACATAACTCAACCTAACATAACCTTCGCACTTCTATCGTTAGAAAACGTTTTACTCGCTACTTTACAATGCTTTCTACAACATTACGACGGTTTCATGCGATTTAACATAAGATATCGCAGTTTCCAACTTGTAATGATGAAAAATACTGCATCTCACTAAGTGACATTGTTTAATGCCGTTTTACGACGGTTCATTTCTTAAACTAACCTAACCTTACCTAACCTAACCTAACCTAAGCTAACCTAAGCTAACTTAACCTTACCTAACCAACCTTACCTAACCTAACCTAACCTAACGTAACCTAACCTAACCTAACGTAACCTAACCTAACCTAACCTAACGTAACCTAACCTAACCCAACCCAACCCAACCCAAGCTAACCTAACCCAACCCAACCCAACCTAACCCAACCTCACCTAACCTAACCTAACCCAACCCAACCTAACCCAACCCAACCTAACCTAACCCAACCCAACCCAACCCAACCTAACCCAACCTAACCTAACCTAACCTAACGACAGTTGCAAGCGCTTTCACATTAGATATCGCAGTTCCCGACTTGTAATGGTGAAAAACACCGCATCTCACTAAGTGACATTGTTTAATACAGTTTTACGACGGTTCATATCATAACCTAACCTAACCTAACCTAACCTAACCTTACCTAACCTAACCTAACTTAACCTAACCTAACCTAACCTAACCCAACCCAACCCAACCCAACCTAACCTAACCTAACCTAGCCTTACCCAAGCCAACCCAACCAAACCCAACCTAACCTAACCTAACCTAACCTAACCCAACCCAACCCAACCTAACCTAACCTAATCTAACCTAACCTAAACCAACCCAACCCAACCCAACCCCACCCAACCTAACCTAACCTAACCTAACCAAACCTAACCTAACCTAACCTAACGACGTTTGCAAGCGCTTTCAAATTAGATATCGCAGTTCCCGACTTGTAATGGTGAAAAACACTGCATCTCACTAAGTGACATTGTTTAATGCAGTTTTACGACGGTTCATATCTTAACCTAACCTAACCTAACCTAACCTTACCTTACCTAACCTAACTTGATTGATATGTGGGGTTTAACGTCCCAAAACCACTATATGATTATGAGAGACGCCTAACCTAACTTAACCTAACCTAACTTAACCTAATCTGACCTAACCTAACCTAACCAAACCCAACCCACCCAACCCAACCCAACACAACCTAACCTAGCCTAACCTAACCCAACCCAACCCAAATTATCCTAAACTAACCTAACCTAACCAAACCTAACCTAACCCAACCCAACCCAACCTAACCTAACCTAACCAAACCCAACCCAACCTAACCTAACCTAACCTAACCTAACCCAACCTAACCTAACCTAACATAACCTAACCCAACCCAACCCAACCCAACTTAACCTAACCTAACCTAACCTAACCTTACCTAACCTAACCCAACCTAACGTAACCTGACCTAACATAACCTAACGTAACCTAACCTAACCTAACCTAACGTAACGTAATGTAACCTAACCTAACGTAACCTAACCCAACCTAACCCGACCCAACCCAACCCAACCCAACCCAACCTAACCTAATCCAACCCAAACCAACCGAACCTAACCTAACCTAACCTAACCTAACGACGGTTGCAAGTGCTTTCACATTAGATATCGCAGTTCCCGAATTGTAATGGTGAAAAACACTGCATATCACTAAGTGACATTGTTTAATGCGGTTTTACGACGGTTCATATCATAACCTAACCTAACATTCGCACTTGTATCTAAAAACGCTCTATTACACTGTTTCGTTCACAATTACAATATTTGCATAACCTCACAGTTTTTAAGCAACTTATTGCAGTACAGAACGCTGTATCTCGCTAAATGACATCGTTCTATGAGGTTTCACGATGCTTGCATGCGCTTTAACTAGAATATCACAATATAGCAGTTTCGCACTTGTAACGGTACAACGCGCAGTACCTGGCTAGTGCATGCCGTTATATGTCCTTTCACAATATTTGACCTATCGCAGTTTCGTAGTCGCAATAAAACAACACTATCTCATTAGATGACGTCGTTTTTGGTGGTTTCACGACGCTACCTAGCTTAAACTAACTCAACCTAACATAACCTTCGCACTTCTATCGTTAGAAAACGTTTTACTCGCTACTTTACAATGCTTTCTACAACATTACGACGGTTTCATGCGATTTAACATAAGATATCGCAGTTCCCGACTTGTAATGGTGAAAAACACTGCATCTCACTAAGTGACATTATTTATTGCGGTTTTACGACGGTTCATATCTTAACCTAACCTACATTCACACTTGTATCTAAAAACGCTCTGATACACTGTTTCGTTCACATTTACGATATTTGCATGACCTCACAGTTTTTCACCAACTTATTACAGTACAGAACGCTGTATCTCGCTAAATGACATCTTTCTTTAATGTTTCACAATGCTTGCATGCGCTTTAACGAGAATATCACAACATAGCAGTTTCACGCTTGTAACGGTACAACACGCAGTATTTGGCTTGTTCATGCCGTTTTGTGTGCTTTCACATTTCAGCTATCGCAGTTTCGTACTCGATATAAAACAACACTATCTCGTTAGATGACGTCGTTTTTGGTGGTTTCACGACGATACCTAGCTTAAACTAACATAACTCAACCTAACATAACCTTCGCACTTCTATCGTTAGAAAACGTTTTACTCGCTACTTTACAATGCTTTCTACAACATTACGACGGTTTCATGCGATTTAACATAAGATATCGCAGTTTCCAACTTGTAATGGTGAAAAACACTGCATCTCACTAAGTGACATTGTTTAATGCCGTTTTACGACGGTTCATTTCTTAACCTAACCTAACCTTACCTAACCTAACCTAACCTAAGCTAACTTAACCTTACCTAACCAACCTTACCTAACCTAACCTAACCTAATGTAACCTAACCTAACCTAACGTAACCTAACCTAACCTAACCTAACGTAACCTAACCTAACCCAACCTAACCTAACCTAACCTAACCCAACCTAACCCAACCCAACCCAACCTAACCCAACCTTACCTAACCTAACCTAACCTAACCCAACCTAACCCAACCCAACCTAACCTAACCCAACCCAACCCAACCTAACCCAACCTAACCTAACCTAACTTAACCTAACCTAACCTAACGACGTTTGCAAGCGCTTTCACATTAGATATCGCAGTTCCCGACTTGTAATGGTGAAAAACACTGCATCTCACTAAGTGACATTGTTTAATGCAGTTTTACGACGGTTCATATCTTAACCTAACCTAACCTAACCTTACCTTACCTAACCTAACTTGATTGATATGTGGGGTTTAACGTCCCAAAACCACTATATGATTATGAGAGACGCCTAACCTAACTTAACCTAACCTAACCTAACCTAACTTAACCTAACCTGACCTAACCTAACCTAACCAAACCCAGCCCACCCAACCCAACCCAACCCAACCTAACCTAACCTAACCTAACCCAACCCAAATTAGCCTAAACTAACCTAACCTAACCTAACCTAACCCAACCCAACCCAACCTAACTTAACCTAACCTAACCTAACCAAACCCAACCCAACCTAACCTAACCTAACCTAACCCAAGCTAACCTAACCTAACATAACCTAACCCAACCCAACCCAACCCAACTTAACCTAACCTAACCTAACGTAACCTTACCTAACCTAACCTAACCTAACGTAACCTGACCTAACATAACCTAACGTAACCTAACCTAACCTAACGTAACGTAACCTAACCTAACCTAACCTAACCTAACCCAACCTAACCCGACCCAACCCAACCCAACCCAACCCAACCTAACCTAATCCAACCCAAACCAACCTAACCTAACCTAACCTAACGACGGTTGCAAGCGCTTTCACATTAGATATCGCAGTTCCCGACTTGTAATGGTGAAAAACACTGCATCTCACTAAGTGACATTGTTTAATGCGGTTTTACGACGGTTCATATCATAACCTAACCTAACATTCGCACTTGTATCTAAAAACGCTCTATTACACTGTTTCGTTCACAATTACGATATTTGCATAACCTCACAGTTTTTTAGCAACTTATTGCAGTACAGAACGCTGTATCTCGCTAAATGACATCTTTCTTTAATGTTTCACGATGCTTGCATGTGCTTTAACGAGAATATCACAATATAGCAGTTTCGCACTTGTAACGGTACAACGCGCAGTACCTGGCTAGTGCATGCCGTTATATGTCCTTTCACAATATTTGACCTATCGCAGTTTCGTAGTCGCAAAAAAAAACAACACTATCTCATTAGATGACGTCGTTTTTGGTGGTTTCACGACGCTACCTAGCTTAAACTAACTCAACCTAACATAACCTTCGCACTTCTATCGTTAGAAAACGTTTTACTCGCTACTTTACAATGCTTTCTACAACATTACGACGGTTTCATGCGATTTAACATAAGATATCGCAGTTCCCGACTTGTAATGGTGAAAAACACTGCATCTCACTAAGTGACATTATTTATTGCGGTTTTACGACGGTTCATATCTTAACCTAACCTACATTCACACTTGTATCTAAAAACGCTCTGATACACTGTTTCGTTCACATTTACGATATTTGCATGACCTCACAGTTTTTCACCAACTTATTACAGTACAGAACGCTGTATCTCGCTAAATGACATCTTTCTTTAATGTTTCACAATGCTTGCATGCGCTTTAACGAGAATATCACAACATAGCAGTTTCACGCTTGTAAAGGTACAACACGCAGTATTTGGCTTGTTCATGCCGTTTTGTGTGCTTTCACATTTCAGCTATCGCAGTTTCGTACTCGATATAAAACAACACTATCTCGTTAGATGACGTCGTTTTTGGTGGTTTCACGACGATACCTAGCTTAAACTAACATAACTCAACCTAACATAACCTTCGCACTTCTATCGTTAGAAAACGTTTTACTCGCTACTTTACAATGCTTTCTACAACATTACGACGGTTTCATGCGATTTAACATAAGATATCGCAGTTTCCAACTTGTAATGGTGAAAAACACTGCATCTCACTAAGTGACATTGTTTAATGCCGTTTTACGACGGTTCATTTCTTAACCTAACCTAACCTTACCTAACCTAACCTAACCTAAGCTAACTTAACCTTACCTAACCAACCTTACCTAACCTAACCTAACCTAATGTAACCTAACCTAACCTAACGTAACCTAACCTAACCTAACCTAACGTAACCTAACCTAACCCAACCTAACCTAACCTAACCTAACCCAACCTAACCCAACCCAACCCAACCTAACCCAACCTTACCTAACCTAACCTAACCTAACCCCACCTAACCCAACCCAACCTAACCTAACCCAACCCAACCCAACCTAACCCAACCTAACCTAACCTAACTTAACCTAACCTAACCTAACGACGTTTGCAAGCGCTTTCACATTAGATATCGCAGTTCCCGACTTGTAATGGTGAAAAACACTGCATCTCACTAAGTGACATTGTTTAATGCAGTTTTACGACGGTTCATATCTTAACCTAACCTAACCTAACCTAACCTTACCTTACCTAACCTAACTTGATTGATATGTGGGGTTTAACGTCCCAAAACCACTATATGATTATGAGAGACGCCTAACCTAACTTAACCTAACCTAACCTAACCTAACTTAACCTAACCTGACCTAACCTAACCTAACCAAACCCAACCCACCCAACCCAACCCAACCCAACCTAACCTAACCTAACCTAACCCAACCCAAATTAGCCTAAACTAACCTAACCTAACCTAACCTAACCTAACCCAACCCAACCCAACCTAACTTAACCTAACCTAACCTAACCAAACCCAACCCAACCTAACCTAACCTAACCTAACCTAACCCAACTAACCTAACCTAACATAACCTAACCCAACCCAACCCAACCCAACTTAACCTAACCTAACCTAACCTAACCTAACCTTACCTAACCTAACCTAACCTAACGTAACCTGACCTAACATAACCTAACGTAACCTAACCTAACCTAACCTAACGTAACGTAACCTAACCTAACCTAACCTAACCCAACCTAACCCGACCCAACCCAACCCAACCCAACCCAACCCAACCTAACCTAATCCAACCCAAACCAACCTAACCTAACCTAACCTAACGACGGTTGCAAGCGCTTTCACATTAGATATCGCAGTTCCCGACTTGTAATGGTGAAAAACACTGCATCTCACTAAGTGACATTGTTTAATGCGGTTTTACGACGGTTCATATCATAACCTAACCTAACATTCGCACTTGTATCTAAAAACGCTCTATTACACTGTTTCGTTCACAATTACGATATTTGCATAACCTCACAGTTTTTTAGCAACTTATTGCAGTACAGAACGCTGTATCTCGCTAAATGACATCTTTCTTTAATGTTTCACGATGCTTGCATGCGCTTTAACGAGAATATCACAATATAGCAGTTTCGCACTTGTAACGGTACAACGCGCAGTACCTGGCTAGTGCATGCCGTTATATGTCCTTTCACAATATTTGACCTATCGCAGTTTCGTAGTCGCAATAAAACAACACTATCTCGTCAGATGACGCCGTTTTTGGTGGTTTCACGACGCTACCTAGCTTAAACTAACATAACTCAACCTAACATAACCTTCGCACTTCTATCGTTAGAAAACGTTTTACTTGCTACTTTACAATGCTTTCTACAACATTACGACGGTTTCATGCAATTTAACATAAGATATCGCAATTCCCGACTTGTAATGATGAAAAACACTGCATCTCACTAAGTGACATTGTTTACTGGCGTTTTACGATGGTTCATTTCTTAAATTAACCTAACCTAACCTAACCTAACCTTACCTAACCTAACCTAACCTAAGCTAACTTAACCTAACCTAACCAACCTTACCTAACCTAAACTAACCCAACCCAACCCAAGCTAACCTAACCCAACCCAACCCAACCTAACCCAACCTCACCTAACCTAACCTAACCCAACCCAACCTAACCCAACCCAACCTAACCTAACCCAACCCAACCCAACCCAACCTAACCCAACCTAACCTAACCGAACCTAACGACAGTTGCAAGCGCTTTCACATTAGATATCGCAGTTCCCGACTTGTAATGGTAAAAAACACCGCATCTCACTAAGTGACATTGTTTAATACAGTTTTACGACGGTTCATATCTTAACCTAACCTAACCTAAGCTAACCTTACCTAACCTAACCTAACTTAACCTAACCTAACCTAACCCAACCCAACCCAACCCAACATAACCTAACCTAACCTAGCCTTACCCAAGCCAACCCAACCAAACCCAACCTAACCTAACCTAATCTAACCTAACCTAACCCAACCCAACCCAACCTAACCTAACCTAATCTAACCTAACCTAAACCAACGCAACCCAACCCAACCCAACCCCACCCAACCTAACCTAACCTAACCTAACCTAACCAAACCTAACCTAACCTAACCTAACCTGGCCTAACCTAACCTAACCTTACCTAACCTGACCTAACCTAACCCAACCTAACCAACCTAATCCAACCCAACATAACCTGACCCACCCCAACCCAACCTAACCCAACCTAACCTAACCTAACCTAACCCAACCCAACCCAACCCAACCTAACCTAATCCAACCCAAACCAACCTAACCTAACCTAAGCTAACCTAACGACGGTTGCAAGCGCTTTCACATTAGATATCGCAGTTCCCGAATTGTAATGGTGAAAAACACTGCATATCACTAAGTGACATTGTTTAATGCGGTTTTACGACGGTTCATATCATAACCTAACCTAACATTCACACTTGTATCTAAAAACGCTCTATTACACTGTTTCGTTCACAATTACAATATTTGCATAACCTCACAGTTTTTAAGCAACTTATTGCAGTACAGAACGCTGTATCTCGCTAAATGACATCGTTCTATAAGGTTTCACGATGCTTGCATGCGCTTTAACGAGAATATCACAATATAGCAGTTTCGCACTTGTAACGGTACAACGCGCAGTACCTGGCTAGTGCATGCCGTTATATGTCCTTTCACAATATTTGACCTATCGCAGTTTCGCAGTCGCCATAAAACAACACTATCTCATTAGATGACGTCGTTTTTGGTGGTTTCACGACGCTACCTAGCTTAAACTAACTCAACCTAACATAACCTTCGCACTTCTATCGTTAGAAAACGCTTTACTCGCTACTTTACAATGCTTTCTACAACATTACGACGATTTCATGCGATTTAACATAAGATATCGCAGTTCCCGACTTGTAATGGTGAAAAACACTGCATTTCACCAAGTGACATTGTTTAATGCGGTTTTACGACGGTTCATATCATAACCTAACCTGACATTCGCACTTGTATCTCAAAACGCTCTATTACACTGTTTCGTTCACAATTACGATATTTGCATAACCTCACAGTTTTTAAGCAGCTTATTGCAGTACAGAACGCTGTATCTCGCTAAATGACATTGTTCTTTAAGGTTTCACGATGCTTGCATGCGCTTTAACGAGAATATCACAGTATAGCAGTTTCGCACTTGTAACGGTACAACACGCAGTATCTGGCTTGTTCCTGTCGTTTTGTATGCTTTCACAACGTTTCACCTATTGCAGTTTCGTACATGGAATAAAACAACACTATCTCGTTAGATGACGTCCTTTTTGGTGGTTTCACGACGCTACCTAGCTTAAACTAACATAACTCAACCTAACATAACCTTCGCACTTCTATCGTTAGAAAACGTTTTACTCGCTACTTTACAATGCTTTCTACAACATTACGACGGTTTCATGCGATTTAACATAAGATATCGCAGTTTCCAACTTGTAATGATGAAAAATACTGCATCTCACTAAGTGACATTGTTTAATGCCGTTTTACGACGGTTCATTTCTTAACCTAACCTAACCTTACCTAACCTAACCTAACCTAAGCTAACTTAACCTTACCTAACCAACCTTACCTAACCTAACCTAACCTAACGTAACCTAACCTAACCTAACGTAACCTAACCTAACCTAACCTAACGTAACCTAACCTAACCCAACGTAACCTAACCTAACCTAACCCAACCTAACCCAACCCAACCCAACCTAACCCAACCTTACCTAACCTAACCTAACCTAACCCAACCTAACCCAACCCAACCTAACCTAACCCAACCCAACCCAACCTAACCCAACCTAACCCAACCTAATTTAACCTTACTTAACCTAACCTAACCTAACGACGTTTGCAAGCGCTTTCACATTAGATATCGCAGTTCCCGACTTGTAATGGTGAAAAACACTGCATCTCACTAAGTGACATTGATTAATGCAGTTTTACGACGGTTCATATCTTAACCTAACCTAACCTAACCTAACCTTACCTTACCTAACCTAACTTGATTGATATGTGGGGTTTAACGTCCCAAAACCACTATATGATTATGAGAGACGCCTAACCTAACTTAACCTAACCTAACCTAACCTAACTTAACCTAACTTGACCTAACCTAACCTAACCAAACCCAACCCACCCAACCCAACCCAACCCAACCCAACCTAACCTAACCTAACCTAACCCAACCCAACCCAAATTAGCCTAAACTAACCTAACCTAACCTAACCTAACCTAACCCAACCCAACCCAACCTAACTTAACCTAACCTAACCTAACCAAACCCAACCCAACCTAACCTAACCTAACCTAACCTAACCCAACCCAACCTAACCTAACCTAACCTAACATAACCTAACCATACCCAACCCAACCCAACTTAACCTAACCTAACCTAACCTTACCTAACCTAACCTAACGTAACCTGACCTAACATAACCTAACGTAACCTAACCTAACCTAACGTAACGTAACCTAACCTAACCTAACCTAACCCAACCTAACCCGACCCAACCCAACCCAACCCAACCCAACCTAACCTAATCCAACCCAAACCAACCTGACCTAACCTAACCTAACCTAACCTAACGACGGTTGCAAGCGCTTTCACATTAGATATCGCAGTTCCCGACTTGTAATGGTGAAAAACACTGCATCTCACTAAGTGACATTGTTTATTGCGGTTTTACGACGGTTCATATCATAACCTAACCTAACATTCGCACTTGTATCTAAAAACGCTCTATTACACTGTTTCGTTCACAATTACGATATTTGCATAACCTCACAGTTTTTTAGCAACTTATTGCAGTACAGAACGCTGTATCTCGCTAAATGACATCTTTCTTTAATGTTTCACGATGCTTGCATGCGCTTTAACGAGAATATCACAATATAGCAGTTTCGCACTTGTAACGGTACAACGCGCAGTACCTGGCTAGTGCATGCCGTTATATGTCCTTTCACAATATTTGACCTATCGCAGTTTCGTAGTCGCAATAAAACAACACTATCTCGTCAGATGACGCCGTTTTTGGTGGTTTCACGACGCTACCTAGCTTAAACTAACATAACTCAACCTAACATAACCTTCGCACTTCTATCGTTAGAAAACGTTTTACTAACCTGACCTAACAGGAGGTGGGCTTCGCGGCTGTGCCACCACACAGGCCGCTAACCCGTTCCTCCTGATCATGCAGGTTTTTGCCCGCATTATCGCCGACCTGCTACTGCCTGCCTTGCTGGCTGTATCGTCTGCCGCCCCGGAAAGTCGCCTACCTGCTACCAACGAAGGCGAACATTTTGTTTGCCCTCTCCCTGGCACCCATGCTTCCGGATCTTCGGCAGCGCCACCCCTCCTTCCGTGTATCGTCGAGATAAATCCAGCCACCCTATCGCCGTCGACAACATCCCGTGTGCAGCCTATAAAACAGCAGCCACCATCAAGCGCGCACTGTGGGCTTCGCGGCTGTGCCACCACACAGGCCGCTAACCCGTTCCTCCTGATCATGCAGGTTTTTGCCCGCATTATCGCCGACCTGCTACTGCCTGCCTTGCTGGCTGTATCGTCTGCCGCCCCGGAAAGCCGCCTACCTGCTACCAATGAAGGCGAACATTTTGTTTGCCATCTCCCTGGCACCCATGCTTCCGGATCTTCGGCAGCGCCACCCCTCCTTCCGTGTATCGTCGAGATAAATCCAGCCACCCTATCGCCGTCGACAACATCCCCTGTGCAGCCTATAAAACAGCAGCCACCATCAAGCGCGCACTGTGGGCTTCGCGGCTGTGCCACCACACAGGCCACTAACCCGTTCCTCCTGATCATGCAGGTTTTTGCCCGCATTATCGCCGACCTGCTACTGCCTGCCTTGCTGGCTGTATCGTCTGCCACCCCGGAAAGCCGCCTACCTGCTACCAACGAAGGCGAACATTTTGTTTGCCCTCTCCCTGGCACCCATGCTTCCGGATCTTCGGCAGCGCCACCCCTCCTTCCGTGTATCGTCGAGATAAATCCAGCCACCCTATCGCCGTCGACAACATCCCCTGTGCAGCCTATAAAACAGCAGCCACCATCAAGCGCGCACTGTGGGCTTCGCGGCTGTGCCACCACACAGGCCGCTAACCCGTTCCTCCTGATCATGCAGGTTTTTGCCCGCATTATCGCCGACCTGCTACTGCCTGCCTTGCTGGCTGTATCGTCTGCCGCCCCGGAAAGCCGCCTACCTGCTACCAACGAAGGCGAACATTTTGTTTGCCCTCTCCCTGGCACCCATGCTTCCGGATCTTCGGCAGCGCCACCCCTCCTTCCGTGTATCGTCGAGATAAATCCAGCCACCCTATCGCCGTCGACAACATCCCCTGTGCAGCCTATAAAACAGCAGCCACCATCAAGCGCGCACTGTGGGCTTCGCGGCTGTGCCACCACACAGGCCGCTAACCCGTTCCTCCTGATCATGCAGGTTGGTAGTTCGTATCCTACGTCTACTAAAAAATCAAGTAACTACTGTTTGGTGCAGCTGCCAAGCCCACAGTGCTGCTGCTTGCTTGTTACCGAGTGTGTGAATGTCGTACGTGCCTTGCTCTTGCTATCGGTAGATGTAGAGACGAACCCCGGGCCAGATATACTTGCTGAGCTGAAAAAGTTGTCGCAGGGGCAGTGGGCAATATTATCTGAGATGCAGGGTCTTAAATCCCAGATAGCCACCACAAACCAGACTATCACCGATCTTGGAAATCGTATTGCTGACTTGGAAAATCACTGCCAAAATCTTCTAACCCTTCGAGCGGAAGTAGATGCAATAAATACTAATACCACTGAGCTAACGCACCGTGTGTACGACATAGGCGGGCGTCTCGATGTCATCGAGAACCGTTCCCGGCGTGACAATCTAATATTCTACAATCTCCCTGACACTAATCCTAAGGAAACATACACTCAGTCAGAAGAAATAATAATCCAGCACTGCCTTGAACGACTTCAACTCGCAATCGAACCGAAAGACATAGAGCGTGCACACCGCCTAGGGCGGCACACCAATAACAACAAACGGCCTATAATAGTGAAATTTTCGTCTTTCAAAACTAAAGAATCTATCCTTTCAAACGGCCCAAAACTAAAAGGTACTAACTTTTGCATTGGCGAAGATTTCACACACCCTGTTAGAATAGCCCGAAAAGAGCTCATTGCTTTCGCTAGGAGCAAATCTGTGCCATTTTCACTGCGCTTCCAAACTTTGCACATCGGCTCTAAGCGATACATTTACGACCACGAAGCAGGAATTGTCAAAGAAAAAACATAGGGATCACTACGCCGACGGCAAGCGCGCCAACAGCCACGCATAAGCACTAAAACTAAGCTTTCGTTTTCGGTAATTTATACTAACATCCGCAGTTTTCTTCCTAAGCTCATGCCCCTGTCTGATCTATTAAAATCATCTGGCAGTAGTATACTTTTATTGACCGAAACGTGGCTTACCGACGACATTTCGGATACAGAGGCTCTGGCTGACTTGCCGCACTTTAATCTTTTTCGTCATGACCGTAAGAACGCACGTGGTGGGGGAGTACTAATCGCCACTAGCAAAGAGCTATCTTGCTCCCTTATCAACATTCCTTCACAACTTGAAATATTATGGGTATTGTGCCGTGCCCCACCCGAAACAGTATTACTTGGCGTATGCTACAGGCCCCCTCGCTCTGATCCAAATTTCGCCCGCGAACTGAATGAAGTGCTGTCTACGCTTACTAATAAACACCCATCCGCACATATCCTCCTCTATGGCGACTTTAATTTCCCGAATATTGACTGGATAAACGAAACACAACTAATTACAGGAAATGCCGAAGCAAGAGAATTTGTCGATGTTTGTCTGAACTTTAACCTTACGCAACTGGTGTCGGAACCAACTCGTGTAACTAGTGAATCTTCGAACATTTTAGATCTTATACTAACAAACAGCCCCGAAAGCTTAGAATCTATCTCCTACTTACGTGAAATCAGTGATCATAAAGTCATTCATACTACATTAAACTTCATCCCTAAAAAACGCCACATTTCCAGCAAAACAATTCATATGTACAACAAAGGTGATTATGAAGCAATCAATAATGAACTGCGAGATTTCCTGCCTGAGTTTGAATCCAGTTTCGATTCCAGATCTCTGAACAGCAACTGGTTAGTCTTTAGGGACAAAAAATTCGAGTTAACTAATACATATATCCCAAAGATGAACTTACCTGCTAATCAAAATAAACCATGGTTTTCAAAACTTTTAATAAGGCAGGAAAATAAAAAGAAACGTCTCTTTCGTACTGCGAAACGTAATGGTACTGCGTGCGCATGGGAGAAGTACTATGCTGCAGAAGACGCATATTATGCTGCAATTCGAAGTGCAAAACAGACGTTTTATCGCATTGACTTACCTAAAATTCTAACAAATAACCCTAGAAAGTTCTGGGAAGTTATAAACCCGCAACCGCCGCGTGAAATAACGCTTACTGACCAATATGGTGAGGAAGTTAGCGACGGTGATTGGGCCGACATTTTTAACATCGCGTTCTGCTCTGTGTTCACAAAAGAAGCCAATTCGCCACTTCCCTCGCCACCTACTACGACGTTACCAATAATGACTCCAGTGGAATTTTCTGTTGCTGGAATTTCGTCCCTTATCGACAGACTTAAACTTTCATCATCGGCTGGCGTTGACAACATTAACTCTAAACTGTTAAAAAGCACTAAACAAATTATTGCAGTGTATTTGTCGATGCTGTTTTCATTGTCGCTTAAAACAGGAATGCTGCCAGAAGACTGGAAAGTGGGAAAGGTCATTCGGGTCCACAAATCAGGTAACAAACAGTCACCCCTAAATTACCGCCCCATTTCACTAACCAGCGTCTCATGCAAAATCATGGAACACGTCATATACACTCACATAATAAACTTTCTGGATGCTAACAATTTCTTTCATTCTTCCCAGCATGGATTTCGTAAATCTTTATCTTGTGAAACAAAACTAGCTATATTTACTCATGATTTGCACGCTAATCTTGACCGTAACTTCCAGACTGATGCAATCTTTCTAGACTTCGCTAAAGCTTTCGATAAGGTACCACACAAACGCCTGTTACTAAAACTTGCCCAGTTGAATCTGCACCCCAAAATTCTTGCATGGATTTCAGAATTTCTTGCTAACCGTTCCCAGTTTGTCGATATTAGAAATAAACATTCCAGCTCCCTCTCGGTAACATCGGGAGTCCCCCAAGGTTCCGTCCTCGGACCGCTTCTGTTTCTAATATATATTAACGATTTACCCATGCATGTATCTTCTCATATCCGCATGTTTGCCGACGATTGTGTTCTATACCGCAAAATTACTAACCCCTCTGATCAAACTGCACTTCAAAATGACCTTCATCGTGTACAGCAATGGTGCGACCTGTGGTTGATGGAGCTTAACCCCTTTAAATGCAAACTCGTTTCTTTCCAACGCCAGCATAATCCCTTGCATTTTTCTTACGTAATAGCTAACTCTATTCTTGAACAAATTAAATCCTATAAATACCTAGGCGTCACCTTATCCAGTGATCTTTCATGGCACACGCATATCACGAACGTCATATCATCAGCGAACCGAACTCTGGGTTTTTTGAAGCGTCATTTACGTCATGCCCCACCTGACATCAAACTTCTCGCCTATAAATCTTTAATCCGAACTAAACTAGAATATGCAGCTCCCATATGGAGCCCGCACCAGGTATACTTGATAAATGAATTAGAGTCTGTGCAAAACCGCGCCACTAGGTTCATACATTCTTCATATTCATATAACATAAGCATATCATCCCTTAAACGTGAAACTGGTCTTTCGAATCTTTCAGTGCGCCGCCGCATTACCAGTCTTTGTTTGCTACACAAGTTCTTTCACAGCCCTCTTAATCAAGCACCCTACATCGTCCCACCGACGCGCATATCTCACCGCACTGCCCACGCGTTTCAAATTGCCCGTCCACATGCTCGCACTACTACTTTTTCTGCCTCTTTTTTCCCCCGTGTAGCAGTGGACTGGAATGGCCTTCCCTGTGACGTTCCAGCCATCACGTGTCCAGCAACATTTAAAGAGAAGGTCACCACGCACATTTCCATTTGAAAACCTGTGTGCATTTACCTGTAACCCACCCCTTATGTAATACCCCCTACATGGGGGTCTTTAAGGTATTAAAGTGATGTGAAGTGATGTGATACTTCCTACTTTACAATGCTTTCTACAACATTACGACGGTTTCATGCGATTTAACATAAGATATCGCAGTTCCCGACTTGTAATGGTGAAAAACACTGCATCTCACTAAGTGACATTGTTTAATGGCGTTTTACGACGGTTCATTTCTTAACCTAACCTAACCTAACCTAACCTTACCTAACCTAACCTAACCTAAGCTAACTTAACCTAACCTAACCAACCTCACCTAACCTAACCTAACCCAACCCAACCTAACCCAACCCAACCTAACCTAACCCAACCCAACCCAACCCAACCTAACCCAACCTAACCTAACCTAACCTAACGACAGTTGCAAGCGCTTTCACATTAGATATCGCAGTTCCCGACTTGTAATGGTGAAAAACACCGCATCTCACTAAGTGACATTGTTTAATACAGTTTTACGACGGTTCATATCTTAACCTAACCTAACCTAACCTAACCTAACCTTACCTAACCTAACCTAACTTAACCTAACCTAACCTAACCTAACCCAACCCAACCCAACCCAACCTAACCTAACCTAACCTAGCCTTACCCAAGCCAACCCAACCAAACCCAACCTAACCTAACCTAACCTAACCTAACCTAACCCAACCCAACCCAACCCAACCCAACCTAACCTAACCTAATCTAACCTAACCTAAACCAACCCAACCCAACCCAACCCCACCCAACCTAACCTAACCTAACCTAACCAAACCTAACCTAACCTAACCTAACCTGGCCTAACCTAACCTAACCTTACCTAACCTAACCTAACCTAACCCAACCTAACCAACCTAATCCAACCCAACCTAACCTAACCCACCCCAACCCAACCTAACCCAACCTAACCTAACCTAACCTAACCTAACCCAACCTAACCCAACCCAGCCCAACCCAACCTAACCTAATCCAACCCAAACCAACCTAACCTAACCTAACCTAACCTAACGACGGTTGCAAGCGCTTTCACATTAGATATCGCAGTTCCCGAATTGTAATGGTGAAAAACACTGCATATCACTAAGTGACATTGTTTAATGCGGTTTTACGACGGTTCATATCATAACCTAACCTAACATTCGCACTTGTATATAAAAACGCTCTATTACGCTGTTTCGTTCACAATTACAATATTTGCATAACCTCACAGTTTTTAAGCAACTTATTGCAGTACAGAACGCTGTATCTCGCTAAATGACATCGTTCTATAAGGTTTCACGATGCTTGCATGCGCTTTAACGAGAATATCACAATATAGCAGTTTCGCACTTGTAACGGTACAACGCGCAGTACCTGGCTAGTGCATGCCGTTATATGTCCTTTCACAATATTTGACCTATCGCAGTTTCGTAGTCGCAATAAAACAACACTATCTCATTAGATGACGTCGTTTTTGGTGGTTTCACGACGCTACCTAGCTTAAACTAACTCAACCTAACATAACCTTCGCACTTCTATCGTTAGAAAACGTTTTACTCGCTACTTTACAATGCTTTCTACAACATTACGACGGTTTCATGCGATTTAACATAAGATATCGCAGTTCCCGACTTGTAATGGTGAAAAACACTGCATCTCACTAAGTGACATTGTTTAATGCGGTTTTACGACGGTTCATATCTTAACCTAACCTAACATTCGCACTTGTATCTCAAAGCGCTCTATTACACTGTTTCGTTCACAATAACGATATTTGCATAACCTCACAGTTTTTCACCAAGTTATTACAGTACAGAAAGCTGTATCTCGCTAAATGACATCATTCTTTAAGGTTTCACAATGCTTGCATGCGCTTTAACGAGAATATCACAACATAGCAGTTTCGCACTTGTAACGGTACAACACGCAGTATTTGGCATGTTCATGCCGTTTTGTGTGCTTTCACAACATTTTACCTATCGCAGTTTCGTACTCGCAATAAAATAACACTATCTCGTTAGATGACGTCGTTTTTGGTGGTTTCACGACGCTACCTAGCATAAACTAACATAACTCAGCCTAACATAACCTTCGCACTTCTATCGTTAGAAAACGTTTTACTCGCTACTTTACATTGCTTTCTACAACATTACGACGGTTTCAAGCGCTTTCACATTAGATATCGCAGTTCCCGACTTGTAATGGTGAAAAACACTGCATCTCACTAAGTGACATTGTTTAATGCGGTTTTACGACGGTTCATATCTTAACCTAACCTAACCTAACATAACCTAACCTTACCTAACCTAACTTAACCTAACCTAACCTAACCTAACTTACCCTAACCTAACCAAACCTAACCCAACCCAAACCGACCCAACCCAACCCAACCCAACTTAACCTAACCTAACCTAACCTAACCCAACCCAACCCAACATAACCTAACCTAACCTAACCTAACCCAACCTAACCTTACCTAACCTAACCTAACATAACGTAACCTAACCTAACCTAACCTAACGTAACCTAACCTAACCTAACCTAACGTAACGTAACGTAACCTAACCTAACCTAACCCAACCTAACCCAACCCAACCCAACCCAACCTAACCTAATCCAACCCAAACCAACCTAACCTAACCTAACCTAACCTAACGACGGTTGCAAGCGCTTTCACTATAGATATCGCAGTTCCCGAATTGTAATGGTGAAAAACACTGCATATCACTAAGTGACATTGTTTAATGCGGTTTTACGACGGTTCATATCATAACCTAACCTGACATTCGCACTTGTATCTCAAAACGCTCTATTACACTGTTTCGTTCACAATTACGATATTTGCATAACCTCACAGTTTTTAAGCAACTTATTGCAGTACAGAACGCTGTATCTCGCTAAATGACATTGTTCTTTAAGGTTTCACGATGCTTGCATGCGCTTTAACGAGAATATCACAGTATAGCAGTTTCGCACTTGTAACGGTACAACACGCAGTATCTGGCTTGTTCCTGTCGTTTTGTATGCTTTCACAACGTTTCACCTATTCCAGTTTCGTACATGCAATAAAACAACACTATCTCGTTAGATGACGTCCTTTTTGGTGGTTTCACGACGCTACCTAGCTTAAACTAACATAACTCATCCTAACATAAACTTCGCACTTCTATCGTTAGAAAACGCTTTACTCGCTACTTTACAATGCTCTCTACAACATTATGACAGTTTCATGCGCTTTCACATTAGATATCGCAGTTCCGGAACTGTAATGGTGAAAAACACTGCATCTCACTAAGTGACATTGTTTAATGCGCTTTTATGACGGTTCATATCTTAACCTAACCTAACATTCGCACTTGTATCTCAAAACGCTCTATTACACTGTTTCGTTCACAATTACGATATTTGCATACCCTCACAGTTTTAGGCAACTTATTGCAGTACAGAACGCTGTATCTCGCTAAATGACATTATTCTTTAAGGTTTCACGATGCTTGCATGCGCTTTAACGAGAATATCACAGTATAGCAGTTTCGCACTTGTAACGGTACAACACGCAGTATCTGGCTTGTTCCTGTCGTTTTGTATGCTTTCACAACGTTTCACCTATTGCAGTTTCGTACATGCAATAAAACAACACTATCTCGTTAGATGACGTCCTTTTTGGTGGTTTCACGACGCTACCTAGCTTAAACTAACATAACTCATCCTAACCTAAACTTCGCACTTCTATCGTTAGAAAACGCTTTACTCGCTACTTTACAATGCTCTCTACAACATTACGACAGTTTCATGCGCTTTCACATTAGATATCGCAGTTCCGGAATTGTAATGGTGAAAAACACTGCATCTCACTAAGTGACATTGTTTAATGCGGCTTTACGACGGTTCATATCTTAATCTAACCTAACATTCGCACTTTTATCTAAAAACGCTCTATTACACTGTTTGGTTCACATTTAAGATATTTGCATGACCACAGTTTTTCACCAACTTATTACAGTACAGAACGCTGTATATCGCTAAATGACATCGTTCTTTAAGGTTTCACGATGCTTGCATGCGCTTTAACGAGAATATCACAATATAGCAGTTTCGCACTTGTAACGGTACAACACGCAGTATCTGGCTTGTTCATGCCGTTTTGTGTGCTTTCACACATTTCACCTATTGCAGTTTCGTATATGCAATAAAACAACACTATCTCGTTAGATGACTTCCTTTTTGGAGGTTTCACGATGCTACCTAGCTTAAACTAACATAACTCAACCTAACATAACCTTCGCATTTCTATCGTTAGAAAACGTTTTACTCGCTACTTTAGAATGCTTTCTACAACATTACGATGGTTTCATGCGATTTAACATAAGATATCGCAGTTCCCGACTTGTAATGGTGAAAAACGCTGCATCTCACTAAGTGACATTGTTTAATGCCGTTTTACGACGGTTCAATTCTTAACCTAACCTAACCTTACCTAACCTAACCTAACCTAAGGTAACTTAACCTTACCTAACCAACCTTACCTGACCTAACCTAAACTAACCTAACGTAACCTAACCTAACCTGACGTAACCTAACCTAACCTAACATAACCTAACGTAACCTAACCTAACCCAACCTAACCTAACCTAACCCAACCTAACCCAACCCAACCAAACCCAACCTAACCTAACCCAACCCAACCCAACATAACCCAACCTTACCTAACCTAACCTAACCTAACCCAACCTAACCCAACCCAACCTAACCTAACACAACCCAACCCAACCTAACCCAACCTAACCTAACCTAACTTAACCTAACCTAACCTAACGACGTTTGCATGCACTTTCACATTAGATATCGCAGTTCCCGACTTGTAATGGTGAAAAACACTGCATCTCACTAAGTGACATTGTTTAATGCCGTTTTACGACAGTTCATTTCTTAACCTAACCTAACCTTACCTAACCTAACCTAACCTAACCTAAGCTAACTTAACCTTACCTAACCAACCTTACCTAACCTAACCTAACGTAACCTAACCTAACCCAACCTAACCTAACCTAACCTAACCTAACCCAACCTAACCCAACCCAACCCAACCCAACCTAACCTAACCCAACCCAACCCAACCTAACCCAACCTTACCTAACCTAACGAAACCTAACCCAAGCTAACCCAACCCAACCTAACCTAACCCAACCCAACCCAACCTAACCCAACCTAACCTAACCTAACTTAACCTAACCTAACCTAACGACGTTTGCATGCGCTTTCCCATTAGATATCGCCGTTCCCGACTTGTAATGGTGAAAAACACCGCATCTCACAAAGTGACATTGTTTAATGCAGTTTTACGACGGTTCATATCTTAATCTAACCTAACCTAACCTAACCTTACCTTACCTAACCTAACTTGATTGATATGTGGGGTTTAACGTCCCAAAACCACTATATGATTAAGAGAGACGCCTAACCTAACTTAACCTAACTTAACCTAACCTGACCTAACCTAACCTAACCAAGCCCAACCCAACCCAACCCAACCCAACCCAACCTAACCTAACCTAACCTAACCCAACCCAACCCAACCCAACCTAACTTAACCTAACCTAACCTAACCAAACCCAACCCAACCTAACCCAACCTAACTTAACCTAACCTAACCTAACCAAACCCAACCCAACCTAACCTA
The DNA here is from genome assembly GCF_043290135.1 of Rhipicephalus microplus. NCBI lineage: Eukaryota > Metazoa > Arthropoda > Arachnida > Ixodida > Ixodidae > Rhipicephalus > Rhipicephalus microplus. The sequence goes on from NC_134710.1 coordinate 510,857,170, forward strand.
ACCTAACCTAACCTAACCCAACCTAACCTAACCTAACATAACCTAACCCAACCCAACCCAACCCAACCTAAACTAACCTAACCTAACCTAACCTAACCAAACCTAACCTAACCTAACCTAACCTTACCTAACCTAACCTAACCTAACGTAATCTGACCTAACCTAACCTTACGTAACCTAACCTAACCTAACCTAACGTAACGTAAACTAACCTAACCTAACCTAACCCAACCTAACCCGACCCAACCCAACCCAACCTAACCTAATCCAACCCAAACCAACCTAACCTAACCTAACCTAACCTAACCTAACGACGGTTGCAAGCGCCTTCACATTAGATATCGCAGTTCCCGACTTGTAATGGTGAAAAACACTGCATCTCACTAAGTGACATTGTTTAATGCGGTTTTACGACGGTTCATATCATAACCTAACCTAACATTCGCACTTGTATCTAAAAACGCTCTATTACACTGTTTCGCTCACAATTACGATATTTGCATAACCTCACAGTTTTTTAGCAACTTCTTGCAGTACAGAACGCTGTATCTCGCTAAATGACATCTTTCTTTAATGTTTCACGATGCTTGCAAGCGCTTTAACGAGAATATCACAACATAGCAGTTTCGCACTTGTAACGGTACAACACGCAGTATTTGGCTTGTTCATGCCGTTTTGTGTGCTTTCACACTTCAGCTATCGCAGTTTCGTACTCGCAATAAAACAACACTATCTCGTCACATGACGCCGTTTTTGGTGGTTTCACGACGCTACCTAGCTTAAACTAACATAACTCAACCTAACATAACCTTCGCACTTCTATCGTTAGAAAACGTTTTACTCGCTACTCTACAATGCTTTCTACAACATTACGACGGTTTCATGCGATTTAACATAAGATATCGCAGTTCCCGACTTGTAATGGTGAAAAACACTGCATCTCACTAAGTGACATTGTTTAATGACGTTTTACGACGGTTCATTTCTTAACCTAACCTAACCTAACATAACCTAACCTTACCTAACCTAACTTAACCTAACCTAACCTAACCTAACCTAACCTTACCTAACCTAACCTAACCTAACCTAAGCTAACTTAACCTAACCTAACCTGACCTAACCTAACCTAACGTAACCTAACCTAACCTAACGTAACGTAACCTAACCTAACCTAACCTAACCCAAACTAACCCGACCCAACCCAACCCAAACTAACCCGACCCAACCCAACCCAACCCAACCTAACCTAACCTAACCTAACCTAACCTAACCAAACCTAACCTAACCTAACCTAACCTTACCTAACCTAAACTAACCTAACCTAACGTAACCTGACCTAACCCAACCTAACCAACCTAAACTAACCCAACCTAACCTAACCCACCCCAACCCAAACTAACCCAACCTAACCTAACCTAACCCAACCCAACCCAACCCAACCTAACCTAATCCAACCCAAACCAACCTAACCTAACCTAACCTAACCTAACGACGGTTGCAAGCGCTTTCACATTAGATATCGCAGTTCCCGAATTGTAATGGTGAAAAACACTGCATATCACTAAGTGACATTGTTTAATGCGGTTTTACGACGGTTCATATCATAACCTAACCTAACATTCGCACTTGTATCTAAAAACGCTCTATTACACTGTTTCGTTCACAATTACAATATTTGCATAACTTCACAGTTTTTAAGCAACTTATTGCAGTACAGAACGCTGTATCTCGCTAAATGCCATCGTTCTATAAGGTTTCACGATGCTTGCATGCGCTTTAACGAGAATATCACAATATAGCAGTTTCGCACTTGTAACGGTACAACGCGCAGTACCTGGCTAGTGCATGCCGTTATATGTCCTTTCACAATATTTGACCTATCGCAATTTCGTAGTCGCAATAAAACAACACTATCTCATTAGATGACGTCGTTTTTGGTGGTTTCACGACGCTACCTAGCTTAAACTAACTCAACCTAACATAACCTTCGCACTTCTATCGTAAGAAAACGTTTTACTCGCTACTTTACAATGCTTTCTACAACACTACGACGGTTTCATGCGATTTAACATAAGATATCGCAGTTCCCGACTTGTAATGGTGAAAAACACTGCATCTCACTAAGTGACATTGTTTATTGCGGTTTTACGACGGTTCATATCTTAACCTAACCTACATTCACACTTGTATCTAAAAATGCTCTGATACACTGCTTCGTTCACATTTACGATATTTGCATGACCTCACAGTTTTTCACCAACTTATTACAGTACAGAACGCTGTATCTCGCTAAATGACATCTTTCTTTAATAATGTTTCACAATGCTTGCATGCGCTTTAACGAGACTATCACAACATAGCAGTTTCACGCTTGTAACGGTACAACACGCAGTATTTGGCTTGTTCATGCCGTTTTGTGTGCTTTCACATTTCAGCTATCGCAGTTTCGTACTCGATATAAAACAACACTATCTCGTTAGATGACGTCGTTTTTGGTGGTTTCACGACGCTACCTAGCTTAAACTAACATAACTCAACCTAACATAACCTTCGCACTTCTATCGTTACAAAACGTTTTACTCGCTACTTTACAATGCTTTCTACAACATTACGACGGTTTCATGCGATTTAACATAAGATATCGCTGTTTCCAACTTGTAATGGTGAAAAACACTGCATCTCACTAAGTGACATTGTTTAATGCCGTTTTACGACGGTTCATTTCTTAACCTAACCTAACCTTACCTAACCTAACCTAACCTAAGCTAACTTAACCTTACCTAACGTAACCTAACCTAACCTAACCTAACGTAACCTAACCTAACCTAACCTAACGTAACCTAACCCAACCCAACCTAACCTAACCTAACCTAACCCAACCTAACCCAACCCAACCCAACCTAACCCAACCTTACCTAACCTAAACTAACCTAACCCAACCTAACCCAACCCAACCTAACCTAACCCAACCCAACCCAACCTAACCCAACCTAACTTAACCTAACCTAACCTAACGACGTTTGCAAGCGCTTTCAAATTAGATATCGCAGTTCCCGACTTGTAATGGTGAAAAACACTGCATCTCACTAAGTGACATTGTTTAATGCAGTTTTACGACGGTTCATATCTTAACCTAACCTAACCTTACCTTACCTAACCTAACTTGATTGATATGTGGGGTTTAACGTCCCAAAACCACTATATGATTATGAGAGACGCCTAACCTAACTTAACCTAACCTAACCTAACCTAACTTAACCTAACCTGACCTAACCTAACCTAACCAAACCCAACCCAACCCAACCAACCCAACCCAACCCAACCTAACCTAACCTAACCCAACCCAACCCAAATTAGCCTAAACTAACCTAACCTAACCAAACCTAACCTAACCCAACCCAACCCAACCTAACTTAACCTAACCTAACCTAACCAAACCCAACCCAACCTAACCTAACCTAACCTAACCTAACCCAACCTAACCTAACCTAACATAACCTAACCCAACCCAACCCAACCCAACTTAACCTAACCTAACCTAACCTAACCTAACCTTACCTAACCTAACCTAACCTAACGTAACCTGACCTAACATAACCTAACGTAACCTAACCTAACCTAACCTAACGTAACGTAACGTAACCTAACCTAACCTAACCCAACCTAACCCGACCCAACCCAACCCAACCCAACCCAACCTAACCTAATCCAACCCAAACCAACCTAACCTAACCTAACCTAACCTAACCTAACGACGGTTGCAAGCGCTTTCACATTAGATATCGCAGTTCCCGAATTGTAATGGTGAAAAACACTGCATATAACTAAGTGACATTGTTTAATGCGGTTTTACGACGGTTCATATCATAACCTAACCTAACATTCGCACTTGTATCTAAAAACGCTCTATTACACTGTTTCGTTCACAATTACAATATTTGCATAACCTCAGAGTTTTTAAGCAACTTATTGCAGTACAGAACGCTGTATCTCGCTAAATGACATCGTTCTATGAGGTTTCACGATGCTTGCATGCGCTTTAACGAGAATATCACAATATAGCAGTTTCGCACTTGTAACGGTACAACGCGCAGTACCTGGCTAGTGCATGCCGTTATATGTCCTTTCACAATATTTGACCTATCGCAGTTTCGTAGCCGCAATAAAACAACACTATCTCATTAGATGACGTCGTTTTTGGTGGTTTCACGACGCTACCTAGCTTAAACTAACTCAACCTAACATAACCTTCGCACTTCTATCGTTAGAAAACGTTTTTTTCGCTACTTTACAATGCTTTCTACAACATTACGACGGTTTCATGCGATTTAACATAAGATATCGCAGTTCCCGGCTTGTAATGGTGAAAAACACTGCATCTCACTAAGTGACATTGTTTATTGCGGTTTTACGACGGTTCATATCTTAACCTAACCTACATTCACACTTGTATCTAAAAACGCTCTGATACACTGTTTCGTTCACATTTACGATATTTGCATGACCTCACAGTTTTTCACCAACTTATTACAGTACAGAACGCTGTATCTCGCTAAATGACATCTTTCTTTAATGTTTCACAATGCTTGCATGCGCTTTAACGAGAATATCACAACATAGAAGTTTCACGCTTGTAACGGTACAACACGCAGTATTTGGCTTGTTCATGCCGTTTTGTGTGCTTTCACATTTCAGCTATCGCAGTTTCGTTCTCGATATAAAACAACACTATCTCGTTAGATGACGTCGTTTTTGGTGGTTTCACGACGCTACCTAGCTTAAACTAACATAACAAGTAGGCGTTTGGTGTGTAGCGACACCACGGACCTGAGCTAACGGGGGAGTTTCGGCTCCCTCCCACGCCTAGCCGTGCGTAGCTTTGCCGTGTCCGGGGAAAAGGGGATCCTGGGGGTTGAGCTGACGCTGGGCGATTGGACCTTTAAGGCCCCCCGGAAGAGGCAACACACCCCTTTGGCCCCGGCTTCACGTAGACGTCACCCCTGGGCTGACCCACCCAGGGGAAATCGGCAGTCGCCTTTTCCTATCTCTCTCTCCCTACATCTTCGTCTTTATCTCTTACTGTTTATCTGTCCTGTCTTCTGCTCTCTTCCGTTTACTTCCAAACTTCCTGGCGGCTAGGGTTAACCCTGTGCAAATAGCCTACCTTGGTCTAGGTGCATTGGGTTATAGTGGCGTTGTACGGCTGGCGTCTGCAGGTTTCAGCATCCGCAAACCTGTAGCGTCCCCTCGTTGGGCTCCGTGGTGGGTGGCCGCCAACGCTGCTGAACAAAAATAAGACAGGCATGCACAGAGCATTCCCCTTGCTATCTGATCGTACCGGCTTAAAGCGGGTACGCACCGATGATATAAACTTTTTTAACCAGCCCATAGAAACATATCCTCACTATCATGTTATCCACTGTGAAAAAACTGAAAAGCAAGCCAGAACCGTCTGTCCTTTCCTTGTTTCTAGGTGTCTTACCGAAACTCTTGGCACAGGATACAAGGTAACCAAAATGGCTAGTGGAGACCTTCTCCTCGAAATCCGTGACAAAGAACAATTTGAAAAGCTGGACCGTCTTTCAGATTTCGGTGGTATACCAATAACCATAACACCACATAGATCGATGAACACAACTCGCCGAGTGGTATCTGACATGGACTTACTTGACTTGACTGAGACTGAACTTTTGGAGGGGTGGAAGAGCCAAAATGTCACTAATGTGCAGAGAATCATTATTAGAAGAGATAATAAGGAAACACCGACGAAACACCTAATACTCACATTTGCATCCAGTAAACTACCGGAGTCTATTCAAACAGGGTACACAAAGACATCTATCAGGCCGTACATACCAAACCCTCGTCGTTGCTTCCAATGCCAGAGGTATGGCCATGGTTCTAAAACCTGTCGTGGTCGCCAGACTTGTGCACAATGTGGAGTCCTAGGCCACGTGTCTGAGAACTGCAAACAACCGCCACACTGTGTAAACTGTGAAGGAAACCATGCCGCATATTCACGCTCCTGCACATACTGGAAAAAAGAAAAAGAAATAATTACGTTGAAGGTGAAGGAGAATATTACATTCAAGGAAGCACGGCGAAGAGTCGCTCCATTCTATGGACCTACATACGCTGAAGCGGCGCGTCAGGGGGCACCGCCGCACTCGCCACCCCTCCGGCCCGCGCATACCGAGCCGGCGGTTGTGGCACCTGCCCCCAAGGCGGCTGTAGCCCAGGCTACACCGGCTACTCCCAAACAGAGACCGGAGACTCCAGAGTCTTCGGGTCTCAAGGCCTCCCCTCACCAGGCGAGGCCCAAAATTCAAACTAACAGCCCGCATGTGCGGGCATCCAGTGTCTCCGAGGAGGCAATGGATACATCGGCACCCTTGGTGCCGAAAGAGCGGCGTGGCTCCTTGGAGCGCGCCAAGAAAACAAAAAAGCAAATAACAGGGCCTGGTGATGGCCCTGTTAAGTGAACTCAAACTCCCCGTCTAAACAGCCACTCGCTCTTCGTACACACAGCATTATTTTACATTCACCATGAACACTCAAATTATACAATGGAACGTCAGGGGCCTTCTCAGAAACCTTGACGACATCCAAGAACTCTTACACGAACACACACCAAAAGTGCTGTGTGTGCAAGAAACACGCCTTAATTCAAAACACACAAATTTTCTTCGCAAACACGTTATTTTTCGAAAGGACCGTGATGATGCCATGACATCATCCGGAGGTGTTGCCATCATAGTGAAACAAGGAACTGCATGCACACACTTACAACTACAAACATCCCTTGAGGCAGTGGCTGTTCGAGCGGTTCTTTTTGATAAACTGATCACAATCTGCACTATCTACATTCCTCCTAGCTATCAGCTGCAAAAACGTGATTTACACTCTTTAATTGATCAACTTCCGGAACCTTATTTTCTGGAGACTTTAATGCGCATAGCAGGCTATGGGGTGACTCTCGGTATGACGCGCGAGGTCGGCTGATCGAACAGTTCCCTATCTCATCGAGCGCGTGTCTCCTAAATCGAAAAGAACCAACCTATTATAACCTCGCTAATAACACCTACTCCTCTATAGACCTGACCATAGTATCTCCATCTCTTGTGCCTCTACTACAGTGGAAAGTCGTCAGTAATCTGTACGGAAGTGACCACTTCCCCGTAGTTTTGAGCACAATGACAGTAACTGAGTGTCCACCACGCGTTCCCAAGTGGCTCATAAACAGAGCCGACTGGGAACAGTTTTATACTATCGCTTGTCTAGGTTGGAATGACATCTGTACTTTGAACATTGATGTTGCTGCGAACTACTTCACAGCGTTTTTGATTGATGCTGCAACAAAATGCATCCCACAAACAAATAGACACCCTGGAAAACGATGTGTGCCATGGTGCAACGATGAATGCCGAAACGCGCGCAAACAGCAAAACAGAGCTTGGAGGCTGCTTTGTAACTCACCGACAGCCGAAAATCTTGAAACCTTCAAGAAAATAAAGTCTCAAGGCAGGAGAACGCGTCGGCAGGCCAGAAGAGAAAGCTGGCAGAAGTTTTTATCAGGGGTTAATTCATACACACAGGAGGCTAAAGTATGGAACATGGTCAGTAGGATAGCAGGAAAACAAGTACACGCACTTCCACTCGTAAACACTCAGGGTGATACCTTGGAAGATTAGGCAAACTTCCTCGGTGCACACTTCGAACAGGTATCCAGCTCGTCCCACTATACTGACACTTTCCAAAAATACAGAACAAGAATAGAAAAGCAGAAACTCGAACACAAATCCACTAGATATGAGGCATATAACCAAGCTTTCAGTCTAGCGGAGCTCCGAACATCTCTAAACTCCTGCAGTACTTCTGCCCCAGGCTCTGACAGTGTGATGTATGAAATGTTAAAAAACCTACCAAACGAAACCCGAAAAACCCTACTTTGTTTGTACAATGCTATTTGGTCTTCTGGCACTATTCCTACCGCCTGGAAAGAGGCTATTGTTATTCCCATTTTGAAAGAGGGCAAGGACCCTTCTTTACCCTCGAGTTACAGGCCTATAGCACTTACAAGCTGCTTGTGCAAAGTCTTCGAAAAAATGATAAACTGCCGACTTGTACATTTTATTGAAACAAATAATTTGCTCGACCCATTTCAGTGTGGGTTTCAAGAAAGTAGATCCACCACAGACCACCTTGTTCGTATCGAGGCACAGATCAGAGACGCCTTCGTTCATAAACAATATTTTCTCTCTGTGTTCCTCGATATCGAAAAGGCTTATGATACAACATGGCGTTTCGGAATTCTAAGAGACCTGTCACACCTTGGCGTGCGCGGAAGAATGTTTCATATAATCGAAAGTTACCTGTCAAACTGGACATTCCGTGTCCGTCTGGGCAGTGTGCTCTCCCAAACATTTGTCCAGGAAACAGGCGTGCCACAAGGTGGTGTGCTTAGTTGCACACTTTTTATTATTAAAATGAATTCTTTGCACTTGTCCATTCCTTGCAATATGTTCTATTGTACATATGTCGACGACGTCCAGCTTTGCTTCAAGTCATGCAACTTGGCCATTTGTGAGCGGCAGGTGCAGCTGGGTTTAAATAAGGTCTCCAAATGGGCAGATGAAAACGGATTTCGACTTAACCCACAAAAAAGCACGTGTGTCTTGTTCTCTCGAAAGAGAGGCATGCACTCGGAGCCTGACATTCAACTGAACGGGCAACAACTGTCCGTCAAAGCTGAGCATAAATTCTTAGGCTTAATCTTGGACAACAAGTTGACCTTCGTACCCCACATAAAGTATTTAAAAACAAAATGTTTAAAAGCCATGAATGTTATAAAAGTGTTGTCACGTACTACGTGGGGTAGTGACAGGAAATGCCTCATGAACCTGTATAGAAGACCTTATTCGCACCCGCTTAGATTATGGGGCCATTATTTATCAGTCAGCGACTCAAAGTGCTTTGAAGATGCTGGATCCCGTGCACCATTCGGGCATCTGCCTTTCTACGGGTGCTTTTCGCACCAGCCCCGTAGAAAGCCTTTACGTTGAGTCAAATGAGTGGTCGCTTCATCTGCAGAGAACCTACATGTCCTTTGTATATTTTCTTAAGGTGAAAGCAGACAAGAGGCACCCCTCATGCTCTACTATTAATGACTTGTCGAGCTCCATTCTTTTTCAAAACAGGCCTTCAATGAGGCAGCCCTTCTCAGTTCGCCTGAAGGGTCTAGCTGAGGACACTGGAGTGTCACTCGAACACAGTTTAATGGCTCCTGTAGCATACCCGCCACCGTGGCAGTGGCAGACTATAGATTGCGATGTGTCTTTTTTAGAAGTTACTAAACATGCGCCTATTGCCCATATTCGAACATACTTCTTGGAACTTCAACACAAATACACACGTCCTGAGTTTTTTACAGATGCCTCTAAGTCTAACTCCTCTGTGTCCTACGCTGCTGTTGGCCCTTCCTTTTCGGATGCTGGCCCTCTACATCCAGGCACAAGTATCTTCACAGCGGAAGCTTACGCGATACTTGTGACAGCTAAACACATCAAACAATCACAAATACAAAAAGCAGTAATTTATACAGACTCCCTCAGTGTGGTAACGGCTCTGCACAGTCTTAAAAAACAAAAAAACCCTGTCCTAGTTTCACTTTACTCCATTTTATGCACCCTCCACACACTCAACAGACAAGTTGTTGTGTGCTGGGTGCCAGGGCACCGTGAGATTCAAGGCAACGTGATGGCGGATCAGCTTGCTGCATCCGCCCACGAAAGCACTGCCATTACACCGACATCAATCCCGGCCCTTGATCTTAAGCCGTCTCTCAAACGAAAACTCAGGGACTACTGGCAGAGCAAGTGGGATACACACACACAAAACAAACTACACGTTATCAAGCCACACCTTGGCCATTGGTCACCAGTTTCAAAATCACGTCTAACAGAGGTAACACTAACAAGACTCAGGATAGGACACATATACACGACACACACGCATCTTTTGTCCGGTGGTGATCCACCATTGTGTGACAGATGTGGAGAGGCATTGACAGTCCTTCACATATTATTCCAGTGCAAACACTTAGAAACTCTAAGAAAACGACATTTTCTATTACCCTACCGACAGCATATACCTTTACACCCTGCAATGTTCGTCGGTAGGGAACCGCTTTTTAGTCATAAATCACTGTTAGCGTTTTTAAAAGAAATTAATAATTTTCATATCATACACCCGGGCATTCCGTAGCACGACCTCTCTAGAGAGGTTTTTGCTGCGGCGGTTACACAAGAAAGCACTTGCCTCACGGCCCTTGGACGCAAGGGTATGAACGAGTGAGGCACTTGTGCTAATGCCATTCATATCCACCATCGCTTTTTATAATCACCAACTCTTGTCATCTATCCTCACCACACACACCTTTCACGGCATGGTCATGATTTTATTACTTGTATGTTTTTACCCGCCTTACCGCGAGGAATTTTATGGCCTTTATACAGCCGCTTATCACAATCATTGTCCATATTCTTAGTAACATGAACTGGCGCTCTTTGGCCGTGAAACGGCCCTTGCGCCACAAAACTTCAAACATCATCATCATTAAACTAACATAACTCAACCTAACATAACCTTCGCACTTCTATCGTTACAAAACGTTTTACTCGCTACTTTACAATGCTTTCTACAACATTACGACGGTTTCATGCGATTTAACATAAGATATCGCAGTTTCCAACTTGTAATGGTGAAAAACACTGCATCTCACTAAGTGACATTGTTTAATGCCGTTTTACGACGGTTCATTCTTAACCTAACCTAACCTTACCTAACCTAACCTAACCTAAGCTAACTTAACCTTACCTAACCAACCTTACCTAACCTAACCTAACCTAACGTAACCTAACCTAACCTAACGTAACCTAACGAGAGTTGCAAGCGCTTTCACATTAGATATCGCAGTTCCCGAATTGTAATGGTGAAAAACACTGCATATCACTAAGTGACATTGTTTAATGCGGTTTTACGACGGTTCATATCATAACCTAACCTGACATTCGCACTTGTATCTCAAAACGCTCTATTACACTGTTTCGTTCACAATTACGATGTTTGCATAACCTCACAGTTTTTAAGCAACTTATTGCAGTACAGAACGCTGTATCTCGCTAAATGACATTGTTCTTTAAGGTTTCACGATGCTTGCATGCGCTTTAACGAGAATATCACAGTATAGCAGTTTCGCACTTGTAACGGTACAACACGCAGTATCTGGCTTGTTCCTGTCGTTTTGTTGCTTTCACAACGTTTCACCTATTGCAGTTTCGTACATGCAATAAAACAACACTATCTCGTTAGATGACGTCCTTTTTGGTGGTTTCACGACGCTACCTAGCTTAAACTAACATAACTCAACCTAACATAACCTTCGCACTTCTATCGTTAGAAAACGTTTTACTCGCTACTTTACAATGCTTTCTACAACATTACGACGGTTTCATGCGATTTAACATAAGATATCGCAGTTCCCGACTTGTAATGGTGAAAAACACTGCATCTCACTAAGTGACATTGTTTATTGCGGTTTTACGACGGTTCATATCTTAACCTAACCTACATTCACACTTGTATCTAAAAACGCTCTGATACACTGTTTCGTTCACATTTACGATATTTGCATGACCTCACAGTTTTTCACCAAATTATTACAGTACAGAACGCTGTATCTCGCTAAATGACATCATTCTTTAAGGTTTCACAATGCTTGCATGCGGTTTAACGAGAATATCACAACATAGCAGTTTCACGCTTGTAACGGTACAACACGCAGTATTTGGCTTGTTCATGCCGTTTTGTGTGCTTTCACATTTCAGCTATCACAGTTTCGTACTCGATATAAAACAACACTATCTCGTTAGATGACGTCGTTTTTGGTGGTTTCACGACGCTACCTAGCTTAAACTAACATAACTCAACCTAACATAACCTTCGCCCTTCTATCGTTAGAAAACGTTTTACTCGCTACTTTACAATGCTTTCTACAACATTACGACGGTTTCATGCGATTTAACATAAGATATCGCAGTTTCCAACTTGTAATGGTGAAAAACACTGCATCTCACTAAGTGACATTGTTTAATGCAGTTTTACGACGGTTCATATCTTAACCTAACCTAACCTAACCTAACCTTACCTTACCTAACCTAACTTGATTGATATGTGGGGTTTAACGTCCCAAAACCACTATATGATTATGAGAGACGCCTAACCTAACTTAACCTAACCTAACCTAACCTAACTTAACCTAACCTGACCTAACCTAACCTAACCAAACCCAACCCACCCAACCCAACCCAACCTTACCTAACCTAACCTAACCCAACTCAACCCAAATGAGCCTAAACTAACTTAACCTAACCTAACCTAACCTAATCCAACGTAACGTAACCTAACCTAACCTAACCCAACCTAACCCGACCCAACCCAACCCAACCCAACCTAACCTAATCCAACCCAAACCAACCTAACCTAACCTAACCTAACCTAACCTAACGACGGTTGCAAGCGCTTTCACATTAGATATCGCAGTTCCCGACTTGTAATGGTGAAAAACACTGCATCTCACTAAGTGACATTGTTTAATGCGGTTTTACGACGGTTCATATCATAACCTAACCTAACATTCGCACTTGTATATAAAAACGCTCTATTACACTGTTTCGTTCACAATTACGATATTTGCATAACCTCACAGTTTTTTAGCAACTTATTGCAGTACAGAACGCTGTATCTCGCTAAATGACATCTTTCTTTAATGTTTCACGATGCTTGCATGTGCTTTAACAAGAATATCACAATATAGCAGTTTCGCACTTGTAACGGTACAACGCGCAGTACCTGGCTAGTGCATGCCGTTATATGTCCTTTCACAATATTTGACCTATCGCAGTTTCGTAGTCGCAATAAAACAACACTATCTCGTCAGATGACGCCGTTTTTGGTGGTTTCACGACGCTACCTAGCTTAAACTAACATAACTCAACCTAACATAACCTTCGCACTTCTATCGTTAGAAAACGTTTTACTTGCTACTTTACAAAGCTTTCTACAACATTACGACGGTTTCATGCGATTTAACATAGGATATCGCAGTTCCCGACTTGTAATGGTGAAAAACACTGCATCTCACTAAGTGACATTGTTTAATGGCGTTTTACGACGGTTCATTTCTTAACCTAACCTAACCTAACCTAACCTAACCTTACCTAACCTAACCTAACCTAAGCTAACTTAACCTAACCTAACCAACCTTACCTAACCTAACCTAACCCAACCCAACCCAACCCAAGCTAACCTAACCCAACCCAACCCAACCTAACCCAACCTCACCTAACCTAACCTAACCCAACCCAACCTAACCCAACCCAACCTAACCTAACCCAACCCAACCCAACCCAACCTAACCCAACCTAACCTAACCTAACCTAACGACAGTTGCAAGCGCTTTCACATTAGATATCGCAGTTCCCGAATGGTAATGGTGAAAAACACTGCATATCACTAAGTGACATTGTTTAATGCGGTTTTACGACGGTTCATATCATAACCTAACCTAACATTCGCACTTGTATCTAAAAACGCTCTATTACACTGTTTCGTTCACAATTACAATATTTGCATAACCTCACAGTTTTTAAGCAACTTATTGCAGTACAGAACGCTGTATCTCGCTAAATGACATCGTTCTATAAGGTTTCACGATGCTTGCATGCGCTTTAACGAGAATATCACAATATAGCAGTTTCGCACTTGTAACGGTACAACGCGCAGTACCTGGCTAGTGCATGCCGTTATATGTCCTTTCACAATATTTGACCTATCGCAGTTTCGTAGTCGCAATAAAAACACACTATCTCATTAGATGACGTCGTTTTTGGTGGTTTCATGACGCTACCTAGCTTAAACTAACTCAACCTAACATAACCTTCGCACTTCTATCGTTAGAAAACGTTTTACTCGCTACTTTACAATGCTTTCTACAACATTACGACGGTTTCATGCGATTTAACATAAGATATCGCAGTTCCCGACTTGTAATGGTGAAAAACACTGCATCTCACTAAGTGACATTGTTTAATGCGGTTTTACGACGGTTCATATCTTAACCTAACCTAACATTCGCACTTGTATCTCAAAACGCTCTATTACACTGTTTCGTTCACAATTACGATATTTGCATAACCTCACAGTTTTTCACCAAGTTATTACAGTACAGAAAGCTGTATCTCGCTAAATGACATCATTCTTTAAGGTTTCACAATGCTTGCATGCGCTTTAACGAGAATATCACAACATAGCAGTTTCGCACTTGTAACGGTACAACACGCAGTATTTGGCATGTTCATGCCGTTTTGTGTGCTTTCACAACATTTCACCTATCGCAGTTTCGTACTCGCAATAAAATACCACTATCTCGTTAGATGACGTCGTTTTTGGTGGTTTCACGACGCTACCTAGCATAAACTAACATAACTCAGCCTAACATAACCTTCGCACTTCTATCGTTAGAAAACGTTTTACTCGCTACTTTACATTGCTTTCTACAACATTACGACGGTTTCAAGCGCTTTCACATTAGATATCGCAGTTCCCGACTTGTAATGGTGAAAAACACTGCATCTCACTAAATGACATTGTTTAATGCGGTTTTACGACGGTTCATATCTTAACCTAACCTAACCTAACCTAACCTTACCTTACCTAACCTAACTTGATTGATATGTGGGGTTTAACGTCCCAAAACCACTATATGATTATGAGAGACGCCTAACCTAACTTAACCTAACCTAACCTAACCTAACTTAACCTAACCTGACCTAACCTAACCTAACCAAACCCAACCCACCCAACCCAACCCAACCTTACCTAACCTAACCTAACCCAACTCAACCCAAATTAGCCTAAACTAACCTAACCTAACCTAACCTAACCTAATCCAACGTAACGTAACCTAACCTAACCTAACCCAACCTAACCCGACCCAACCCAACCCAACCCAACCCAACCTAACCTAATCCAACCCAAACCAACCTAACCTAACCTAACCTAACCTAACCTAACCTAACGACGGTTGCAAGCGCTTTCACATTAGATATCGCAGTTCCCGACTTGTAATGGTGAAAAACACTGCATCTCACTAAGTGACATTGTTTAATGCGGTTTTACGACGGTTCATATCATAACCTAACCTAACATTCGCACTTGTATATAAAAACGCTCTATTACACTGTTTCGTTCACAATTACGATATTTGCATAACCTCACAGTTTTTTAGCAACTTATTGCAGTACAGAACGCTGTATCTCGCTAAATGACATCTTTCTTTAATGTTTCACGATGCTTGCATGTGCTTTAACAAGAATATCACAATATAGCAGTTTCGCACTTCTAACGGTACAACGCGCAGTACCTGGCTAGTGCATGCCGTTATATGTCCTTTCACAATATTTGACCTATCGCAGTTTCGTAGTCGCAATAAAACAACACTATCTCGTCAGATGACGCCGTTTTTGGTGGTTTCACGACGATACCTAGCTTAAACTAACATAACTCAACCTAACATAACCTTCGCACTTCTATCGTTAGAAAACGTTTTACTTGCTACTTTACAATGCTTTCTACAACATTACGACGGTTTCATGCGATTTAACATAGGATATCGCAGTTCCCGACTTGTAATGGTGAAAAACACTGCATCTCACTAAGTGACATTGTTTAATGGCGTTTTACGACGGTTCATTTCTTAACCTAACCTAACCTAACCTAACCTAACCTTACCTAACCTAACCTAACCTAAGCTAACTTAACCTAACCTAACCAACCTTACCTAACCTAACCTAACCCAACCCAACCCAACCCAAGCTAACCTAACCCAACCCAACCCAACCTAACCCAACCTCACCTAACCTAACCTAACCCAACCCAACCTAACCCAACCCAACCTAACCTAACCCAACCCAACCCAACCCAACCTAACCCAACCTAACCTAACCTAACCTAACGACAGTTGCAAGCGCTTTCACATTAGATATCGCAGTTCCCGAATGGTAATGGTGAAAAACACTGCATATCACTAAGTGACATTGTTTAATGCGGTTTTACGACGGTTCATATCATAACCTAACCTAACATTCGCACTTGTATCTAAAAACGCTCTATTACACTGTTTCGTTCACAATTACAATATTTGCATAACCTCACAGTTTTTAAGCAACTTATTGCAGTACAGAACGCTGTATCTCGCTAAATGACATCGTTCTATAAGGTTTCACGATGCTTGCATGCGCTTTAACGAGAATATCACAATATAGCAGTTTCGCACTTGTAACGGTACAACGCGCAGTACCTGGCTAGTGCATGCCGTTATATGTCCTTTCACAATATTTGACCTATCGCAGTTTCGTAGTCGCAATAAAAACACACTATCTCATTAGATGACGTCGTTTTTGGTGGTTTCATGACGCTACCTAGCTTAAACTAACTCAACCTAACATAACCTTCGCACTTCTATCGTTAGAAAACGTTTTACTCGCTACTTTACAATGCTTTCTACAACATTACGACGGTTTCATGCGATTTAACATAAGATATCGCAGTTCCCGACTTGTAATGGTGAAAAACACTGCATCTCACTAAGTGACATTGTTTAATGCGGTTTTACGACGGTTCATATCTTAACCTAACCTAACATTCGCACTTGTATCTCAAAACGCTCTATTACACTGTTTCGTTCACAATTACGATATTTGCATAACCTCACAGTTTTTCACCAAGTTATTACAGTACAGAAAGCTGTATCTCGCTAAATGACATCATTCTTTAAGGTTTCACAATGCTTGCATGCGCTTTAACGAGAATATCACAACATAGCAGTTTCGCACTTGTAACGGTACAACACGCAGTATTTGGCATGTTCATGCCGTTTTGTGTGCTTTCACAACATTTCACCTATCGCAGTTTCGTACTCGCAATAAAATACCACTATCTCGTTAGATGACGTCGTTTTTGGTGGTTTCACGACGCTACCTAGCATAAACTAACATAACTCAGCCTAACATAACCTTCGCACTTCTATCGTTAGAAAACGTTTTACTCGCTACTTTACATTGCTTTCTACAACATTACGACGGTTTCAAGCGCTTTCACATTAGATATCGCAGTTCCCGACTTGTAATGGTGAAAAACACTGCATCTCACTAAATGACATTGTTTAATGCGGTTTTACGACGGTTCATATCTTAACCTAACCTAACCTAACCTAACATAACCTAACCTTACCTAACCTAACTTAACCTAACCTAACCTAACCTAACTTAACCTAACCTAACCAAACCTAACCTAACGTAACGTAACGTAACCTAACCTAACCTAACCTAACCTAACCCAACCTAACCCAACCCAACCCAACCCAACCTAACCTAATCCAACCCAAACCAACCTAACCTGACCTAACCTAACCTAACGACGGTTGCAAGCGCTTTCACATTAGATATCGCAGTTCCCGAATTGTAATGGTGAAAAACACTGCATATCACTAAGTGACATTGTTTAATGCGGTTTTACGACGGTTCATATCATAACCTAACCTGACATTCGCACTTGTATCTCAAAACGCTCTATTACACTGTTTCGTTCACAATTACGATATTTGCATAACCTCACAGTTTTTAAGCAACTTATTGCAGTACAGAACGCTGTATCTCGCTAAATGACATTGTTCTTTAAGGTTTCACGATGCTTGCATGCGCTTTAATGCTTTCACAACGTTTCACCTATTGCAGTTTCGTACATGCAATAAAACAACACTATCTCGTTAGATGACGTCCTTTTTGGTGGTTTCACGACGCTACCTACCTTAAACTAACATAACTCAACCTAACATAACCTTCGCACTTCTATCGTTAGAAAACGTTTTACTCGCTACTTTACAATGCTTTCTACAACATTACGACGGTTTCATGCGATTTAACATAAGATATCGCAGTTTCCAACTTGTAATGGTGAAAAACACTGCATCTCACTAAGTGACATTGTTTAATGCCATTTTGCGACGGTTCATTTCTTAACCTAACCTAACCTTACCTAACCTAACCTAACCTAACGTCCCCTAACCTAACCTAACGTAACCTAACCTAACCTAACGTAACCTAACCTAACCCAACCTAACCTAACCTAACCTAACCTAACCCAACCTAACCCAACCCAACCCAACCTAACCCAACCTTACCTAACCTAACCTAACCTAACCCAACCTAACCCAACCCAACCTAACCTAACCCAACCCAACCCAACCTAACCCAACCTAACCTAACCTAACTTAACCTAACCTAACCTAACGACGTTTGCAAGCGCTTTCACATTAGATATCGCAGTTCCCGACTTGTAATGGTGAAAAACACTGCATCTCACTAAGTGACATTGTTTAATGCAGTTTTACGACGGTTCATATTTTAACCTAACCTAACCTAACCTTACCTTACCTAACCTAACTTGATTGATATGTGGGGTTTAACGTCCCAAAACCACTATATGATTATGAGAGACACCTAACCTAACTTAACCTAACCTAACCTAACCTAACTTAACCTAACCTGACCTAAACTAACCTAACCAAACCCAACCCACCCAACCCAACCCAACCCAACCTAACCTAACCTAACCTAACCCAACCCAACCCAAATTAGCCTAAACTAACCTAACCTAACCTAACCTAACCTAACCCAACCCAACCCAACCTAACTTAACCTAACCTAACCTAACCAAACCCAACCCAACCTAACCTAACCTAACCTAACCTAACCCAACCTAACCTAACCTAACATAACCTAACCATACCCAACCCAACCCAACCTAACCTAACCTAACCTAACCTAACCTTACCTAACCTAACCTAACCTAACGTAACCTGACCTAACATAACCTAACGTAACCTAACCTAACCTAACCTAACCTAACGTAACGTAACCTAACCTAACCTAACCTAACCTAACCCAACCTAACCCGACCCAACCCAACCCAACCCAACCCAACCCAACCTAACCTAATCCAACCCAAACCAACCTAACCTAACCTAACCTAACCTAACGACGGTTGCAAGCGCTTTCACATTAGATATCGCAGTTCCCGACTTGTAATGGTGAAAAACACTGCATCTCACTAAGTGACATTGTTTAATGCGGTTTTACGACGGTTCATATCATAACCTAACCTAACATTCGCACTTGTATATAAAAACGCTCTATTACACTGTTTCGTTCACAATTACGATATTTGCATAACCTCACAGTTTTTTAGCAACTTATTGCAGTACAGAACGCTGTATCTCGCTAAATGACATCTTTCTTTAATGTTTCACGATGCTTGCATGTGTTTTAACAAGAATATCACAATATAGCAGTTTCGCACTTGTAACGGTACAACGCGCAGTACCTGGCTAGTGCATGCCGTTATATGTCCTTTCACAATATTTGACTTATCGCAGTTTCGTAGTCGCAATAAAACAACACTATCTCGTCAGATGACGCCGTTTTTGGTGGTTTCACGACGCTACCTAGCTTAAACTAACATAACTCAACCTAACATAACCTTCGCACTTCTATCGTTAGAAAACGTTTTACTTGCTACTTTACAATGCTTTCTACAACATTACGACGGTTTCATGCGATTTAACATAGGATATCGCAGTTCCCGACTTGTAATGGTGAAAAACACTGCATCTCACTAAGTGACATTGTTTAATGGCGTTTTACGACGGTTCATTTCTTAACCTAACCTAACCAAACCTAACCTAACCTTACCTAACCTAACCTAACCTAAGCTAACTTAACCTAACCTAACCAACCTTACCTAACCTAACCTAACCCAACCCAACCCAACCCAAGCTAACCTAACCCAACCCAACCCAACCTAACCCAACCTCACCTAACCTAACCTAACCCAACCCAACCTAACCCAACCCAACCTAACCTAACCCAACCCAACCCAACCCAACCTAACCCAACCTAACCTAACCTAACCTAACGACAGTTGCAAGCGCTTTCACATTAGATATCGCAGTTCCCGAATGGTAATGGTGAAAAACACTGCATATCACTAAGTGACATTGTTTAATGCGGTTTTACGACGGTTCATATCATAACCTAACCTAACATTCGCACTTGTATCTAAAAACGCTCTATTACACTGTTTCGTTCACAATTACAATATTTGCATAACCTCACAGTTTTTAAGCAACTTATTGCAGTACAGAACGCTGTATCTCGCTAAATGACATCGTTCTATAAGGTTTCACGATGCTTGCATGCGCTTTAACGAGAATATCACAATATAGCAGTTTCGCACTTGTAACGGTACAACGCGCAGTACCTGGCTAGTGCATGCCGTTATATGTCCTTTCACAATATTTGACCTATCGCAGTTTCGTAGTCGCAATAAAAACACACTATCTCATTAGATGACGTCGTTTTTGGTGGTTTCATGACGCTACCTAGCTTAAACTAACTCAACCTAACATAACCTTCGCACTTCTATCGTTAGAAAACGTTTTACTCGCTACTTTACAATGCTTTCTACAACATTACGACGGTTTCATGCGATTTAACATAAGATATCGCAGTTCCCGACTTGTAATGGTGAAAAACACTGCATCTCACTAAGTGACATTGTTTAATGCGGTTTTACGACGGTTCATATCTTAACCTAACCTAACATTCGCACTTGTATCTCAAAACGCTCTATTACACTGTTTCGTTCACAATTACGATATTTGCATAACCTCACAGTTTTTCACCAAGTTATTACAGTACAGAAAGCTGTATCTCGCTAAATGACATCATTCTTTAAGGTTTCTTAATGCTTGCATGCGCTTTAACGAGAATATCACAACATAGCAGTTTCGCACTTGTAACGGTACAACACGCAGTATTTGGCATGTTCATGCCGTTTTGTGTGCTTTCACAACATTTCACCTATCGCAGTTTCGTACTCGCAATAAAATACCACTATCTCGTTAGATGACGTCGTTTTTCGTGGTTTCACGACGCTACCTAGCATAAACTAACATAACTCAGCCTAACATAACCTTCGCACTTCTATCGTTAGAAAACGTTTTACTCGCTACTTTACATTGCTTTCTACAACATTACGACGGTTTCAAGCGCTTTCACATTAGATATCGCAGTTCCCGACTTGTAATGGTGAAAAACACTGCATCTCACTAAATGACATTGTTTAATGCGGTTTTACGACGGTTCATATCTTAACCTAACCTAACCTAACCTAACATAACCTAACCTTACCTAACCTAACTTAACCTAACCTAACCTAACCTAACTTAACCTAACCTAACCAAACCTAACCCATCCCAAACCAACCCAACCCAACCCAACTTAACCTAACCTAACCTAACCTAACCCAACCAAACCCAACATAACCTAACCTAACCTAACCTAACCTAACCCAACCTAACCTAACCTTACCTAACCTAACCTAACCTAACGTAACCTAACCTAACCTAACCTAACGTAACCTAACCTAACCTAACCTAACGTAACGTAACGTAACCTAACCTAACCTAACCTAACCTAACCTAACCCAACCTAACCCAACCCAACCCAACCCAACCTAACCTAATCCAACCCAAACCAACCTAACCTGACCTAACCTAACCTAACGACGGTTGCAAGCGCTTTCACATTAGATATCGCAGTTCCCGAATTGTAATGGTGAAAAACACTGCATATCACTAAGTGACATTGTTTAATGCGGTTTTACGACGGTTCATATCATAACCTAACCTGACATTCGCACTTGTATCTCAAAACGCTCTATTACACTGTTTCGTTCACAATTACGATATTTGCATAACCTCACAGTTTTTAAGCAACTTATTGCAGTACAGAACGCTGTATCTCGCTAAATGACATTGTTCTTTAAGGTTTCACGATGCTTGCATGCGCTTTAATGCTTTCACAACGTTTCACCTATTGCAGTTTCGTACATGCAATAAAACAACACTATCTCGTTAGATGACGTCCTTTTTGGTGGTTTCACGACGCTACCTACCTTAAACTAACATAACTCAACCTAACATAACCTTCGCACTTCTATCGTTAGAAAACGTTTTACTCGCTACTTTACAATGCTTTCTACAACATTACGACGGTTTCATGCGATTTAACATAAGATATCGCAGTTTCCAACTTGTAATGGTGAAAAACACTGCATCTCACTAAGTGACATTGTTTAATGCCATTTTGCGACGGTTCATTTCTTAACCTAACCTAACCTTACCTAACCTAACCTAACCTAACGTAACCTAACCTAACCTAACGTAACCTAACCTAACCTAACCTAACGTAACCTAACCTAACCCAACCTAACCTAACCTAACCTAACCTAACCCAACCTAACCCAACCCAACCCAACCTAACCCAACCTTACCTAACCTAACCTAACCTAACCCAACCTAACCCAACCCAACCTAACCTAACCCAACCCAACCCAACCTAACCCAACCTAACCTAACCTAACTTAACCTAACCTAACCTAACGACGTTTGCAAGCGCTTTCACATTAGATATCGCAGTTCCCGACTTGTAATGGTGAAAAACACTGCATCTCACTAAGTGACATTGTTTAATGCAGTTTTACGACGGTTCATATTTTAACCTAACCTAACCTAACCTTACCTTACCTAACCTAACTTGATTGATATGTGGGGTTTAACGTCCCAAAACCACTATATGATTATGAGAGACACCTAACCTAACTTAACCTAACCTAACCTAACCTAACTTAACCTAACCTGACCTAAACTAACCTAACCAAACCCAACCCACCCAACCCAACCCAACCCAACTTAACCTAACCTAACCTAACCCAACCCAACCCAAATTAGCCTAAACTAACCTAACCTAACCTAACCTAACCCAACCCAACCCAACCTAACTTAACCTAACCTAACCTAACCAAACCCAACCCAACCTAACCTAACCTAACCTAACCTAACCCAACCTAACCTAACCTAACATAACCTAACCATACCCAACCCAACCCAACCTAACCTAACCTAACCTAACCTAACCTTACCTAACCTAACCTAACCTAACGTAACCTGACCTAACATAACCTAACGTAGCCTAACCTAACCTAACCTAACCTAACGTAACGTAACCTAACCTAACCTAACCTAACCTAACCCAACCTAACCCGACCCAACCCAACCCAACCCAACCTAACCTAATCCAACCCAAACCAACCTAACCTAACCTAACCTAACCTAACCTAACGACGGTTGCAAGCGCTTTCACATTAGATATCGCAGTTCCCGACTTGTAATGGTGAAAAACACTGCATCTCACTAAGTGACATTGTTTAATGCGGTTTTACGACGGTTCATATCATAACCTAACCTAACATTCGCACTTGTATATAAAAACGCTCTATTACACTGTTTCGTTCACAATTACGATATTTGCATAACCTCACAGTTTTTTAGCAACTTATTGCAGTACAGAACGCTGTATCTCGCTAAATGACATCTTTCTTTAATGTTTCACGATGCTTGCATGTGCTTTAACAAGAATATCACAATATAGCAGTTTCGCACTTGTAACGGTACAACGCGCAGTACCTGGCTAGTGCATGCCGTTATATGTCCTTTCACAATATTTGACCTATCGCAGTTTCGTAGTCGCAATAAAACAACACTATCTCGTCAGATGACGCCGTTTTTGGTGGTTTCACGACGCTACCTAGCTTAAACTAACATAACTCAACCTAACATAACCTTCGCACTTCTATCGTTAGAAAACGTTTTACTCGCTACTATACAATGCTTTCTACAACATTACGACGGTTTCATGCGATTTAACATAAGATATCGCAGTTTCCAACTTGTAATGGTGAAAAACACTGCATCTCACTAAGTGACATTGTTTAATGCCATTTTGCGACGGTTCATTTCTTAACCTAACCTAACCTTACCTAACCTAACCTAACCTAACGTCCCCTAACCTAACCTAACGTAACCTAACCTAACCTAACGTAACCTAACCTAACCCAACCTAACCTAACCTAACCTAACCTAACCCAACCTAACCCAACCCAACCCAACCTAACCCAACCTTACCTAACCTAACCTAACCTAACCCAACCTAACCCAACCCAACCTAACCTAACCCAACCCAACCCAACCTAACCCAACCTAACCTAACCTAACTTAACCTAACCTAACCTAACGACGTTTGCAAGCGCTTTCACATTAGATATCGCAGTTCCCGACTTGTAATGGTGAAAAACACTGCATCTCACTAAGTGACATTGTTTAATGCAGTTTTACGACGGTTCATATTTTAACCTAACCTAACCTAACCTTACCTTACCTAACCTAACTTGATTGATATGTGGGGTTTAACGTCCCAAAACCACTATATGATTATGAGAGACACCTAACCTAACTTAACCTAACCTAACCTAACCTAACTTAACCTAACCTGACCTAAACTAACCTAACCAAACCCAACCCACCCAACCCAACCCAACCCAACCTAACCTAACCTAACCTAACCCAACCCAACCCAAATTAGCCTAAACTAACCTAACCTAACCTAACCTAACCTAACCCAACCCAACCCAACCTAACTTAACCTAACCTAACCTAACCAAACCCAACCCAACCTAACCTAACCTAACCTAACCTAACCCAACCTAACCTAACCTAACATAACCTAACCATACCCAACCCAACCCAACCTAACCTAACCTAACCTAACCTAACCTTACCTAACCTAACCTAACCTAACGTAACCTGACCTAACATAACCTAACGTAACCTAACCTAACCTAACCTAACCTAACGTAACGTAACCTAACCTAACCTAACCTAACCTAACCCAACCTAACCCGACCCAACCCAACCCAACCCAACCCAACCCAACCTAACCTAATCCAACCCAAACCAACCTAACCTAACCTAACCTAACCTAACGACGGTTGCAAGCGCTTTCACATTAGATATCGCAGTTCCCGACTTGTAATGGTGAAAAACACTGCATCTCACTAAGTGACATTGTTTAATGCGGTTTTACGACGGTTCATATCATAACCTAACCTAACATTCGCACTTGTATATAAAAACGCTCTATTACACTGTTTCGTTCACAATTACGATATTTGCATAACCTCACAGTTTTTTAGCAACTTATTGCAGTACAGAACGCTGTATCTCGCTAAATGACATCTTTCTTTAATGTTTCACGATGCTTGCATGTGTTTTAACAAGAATATCACAATATAGCAGTTTCGCACTTGTAACGGTACAACGCGCAGTACCTGGCTAGTGCATGCCGTTATATGTCCTTTCACAATATTTGACTTATCGCAGTTTCGTAGTCGCAATAAAACAACACTATCTCGTCAGATGACGCCGTTTTTGGTGGTTTCACGACGCTACCTAGCTTAAACTAACATAACTCAACCTAACATAACCTTCGCACTTCTATCGTTAGAAAACGTTTTACTTGCTACTTTACAATGCTTTCTACAACATTACGACGGTTTCATGCGATTTAACATAGGATATCGCAGTTCCCGACTTGTAATGGTGAAAAACACTGCATCTCACTAAGTGACATTGTTTAATGCGGTTTTACGACGGTTCATATCTTAACCTAACCTAACATTCGCACTTGTATCTCAAAACGCTCTATTACACTGTTTCGTTCACAATTACGATATTTGCATAACCTCACAGTTTTTCACCAAGTTATTACAGTACAGAAAGCTGTATCTCGCTAAATGACATCATTCTTTAAGGTTTCACAATGCTTGCATGCGCTTTAACGAGAATATCACAACATAGCAGTTTCGCACTTGTAACGGTACAACACGCAGTATTTGGCATGTTCATGCCGTTTTGTGTGCTTTCACAACATTTCACCTATCGCAGTTTCGTACTCGCAATAAAATACCACTATCTCGTTAGATGACGTCGTTTTTGGTGGTTTCACGACGCTACCTAGCATAAACTAACATAACTCAGCCTAACATAACCTTCGCACTTCTATCGTTAGAAAACGTTTTACTCGCTACTTTACATTGCTTTCTACAACATTACGACGGTTTCAAGCGCTTTCACATTAGATATCGCAGTTCCCGACTTGTAATGGTGAAAAACACTGCATCTCACTAAATGACATTGTTTAATGCGGTTTTACGACGGTTCATATCTTAACCTAACCTAACCTAACCTAACATAACCTAACCTTACCTTACCTAACCTAACTTAACCTAACCTAACCTAACCTAACTTAACCTAACCTAACCAAACCTAACCCATCCCAAACCAACCCAACCCAACCCAACTTAACCTAACCTAACCTAACCTAACCCAACCAAACCCAACATAACCTAACCTAACCTAACCTAACCTAACCCAACCTAACCTAACCTTACCTAACCTAACCTAACCTAACGTAACCTAACCTAACCTAACCTAACGTAACCTAACCTAACCTAACCTAACGTAACGTAACGTAACCTAACCTAACCTAACCTAACCTAACCTAACCCAACCTAACCCAACCCAACCCAACCCAACCTAACCTAATCCAACCCAAACCAACCTAACCTGACCTAACCTAACCTAACGACGGTTGCAAGCGCTTTCACATTAGATATCGCAGTTCCCGAATTGTAATGGTGAAAAACACTGCATATCACTAAGTGACATTGTTTAATGCGGTTTTACGACGGTTCATATCATAACCTAACCTGACATTCGCACTTGTATCTCAAAACGCTCTATTACACTGTTTCGTTCACAATTACGATATTTGCATAACCTCACAGTTTTTAAGCAACTTATTGCAGTACAGAACGCTGTATCTCGCTAAATGACATTGTTCTTTAAGGTTTCACGATGCTTGCATGCGCTTTAATGCTTTCACAACGTTTCACCTATTGCAGTTTCGTACATGCAATAAAACAACACTATCTCGTTAGATGACGTCCTTTTTGGTGGTTTCACGACGCTACCTACCTTAAACTAACATAACTCAACCTAACATAACCTTCGCACTTCTATCGTTAGAAAACGTTTTACTCGCTACTTTACAATGCTTTCTACAACATTACGACGGTTTCATGCGATTTAACATAAGATATCGCAGTTTCCAACTTGTAATGGTGAAAAACACTGCATCTCACTAAGTGACATTGTTTAATGCCATTTTGCGACGGTTCATTTCTTAACCTAACCTAACCTTACCTAACCTAACCTAACCTAACGTAACCTAACCTAACCTAACGTAACCTAACCTAACCTAACCTAACGTAACCTAACCTAACCCAACCTAACCTAACCTAACCTAACCTAACCCAACCTAACCCAACCCAACCCAACCTAACCCAACCTTACCTAACCTAACCTAACCTAACCCAACCTAACCCAACCCAACCTAACCTAACCCAACCCAACCCAACCTAACCCAACCTAACCTAACCTAACTTAACCTAACCTAACCTAACGACGTTTGCAAGCGCTTTCACATTAGATATCGCAGTTCCCGACTTGTAATGGTGAAAAACACTGCATCTCACTAAGTGACATTGTTTAATGCAGTTTTACGACGGTTCATATTTTAACCTAACCTAACCTAACCTTACCTTACCTAACCTAACTTGATTGATATGTGGGGTTTAACGTCCCAAAACCACTATATGATTATGAGAGACACCTAACCTAACTTAACCTAACCTAACCTAACCTAACTTAACCTAACCTGACCTAAACTAACCTAACCAAACCCAACCCACCCAACCCAACCCAACCCAACTTAACCTAACCTAACCTAACCCAACCCAACCCAAATTAGCCTAAACTAACCTAACCTAACCTAACCTAACCTAACCCAACCCAACCCAACCTAACTTAACCTAACCTAACCTAACCAAACCCAACCCAACCTAACCTAACCTAACCTAACCTAACCCAACCTAACCTAACCTAACATAACCTAACCATACCCAACCCAACCCAACCTAACCTAACCTAACCTAACCTAACCTTACCTAACCTAACCTAACCTAACGTAACCTGACCTAACATAACCTAACGTAGCCTAACCTAACCTAACCTAACCTAACGTAACGTAACCTAACCTAACCTAACCTAACCTAACCCAACCTAACCCGACCCAACCCAACCCAACCCAACCCAACCTAACCTAATCCAACCCAAACCAACCTAACCTAACCTAACCTAACCTAACCTAACGACGGTTGCAAGCGCTTTCACATTAGATATCGCAGTTCCCGACTTGTAATGGTGAAAAACACTGCATCTCACTAAGTGACATTGTTTAATGCGGTTTTACGACGGTTCATATCATAACCTAACCTAACATTCGCACTTGTATATAAAAACGCTCTATTACACTGTTTCGTTCACAATTACGATATTTGCATAACCTCACAGTTTTTTAGCAACTTATTGCAGTACAGAACGCTGTATCTCGCTAAATGACATCTTTCTTTAATGTTTCACGATGCTTGCATGTGCTTTAACAAGAATATCACAATATAGCAGTTTCGCACTTGTAACGGTACAACGCGCAGTACCTGGCTAGTGCATGCCGTTATATGTCCTTTCACAATATTTGACCTATCGCAGTTTCGTAGTCGCAATAAAACAACACTATCTCGTCAGATGACGCCGTTTTTGGTGGTTTCACGACGCTACCTAGCTTAAACTAACATAACTCAACCTAACATAACCTTCGCACTTCTATCGTTAGAAAACGTTTTACTTGCTACTTTACAATGCTTTCTACAACATTACGACGGTTTCATGCGATTTAACATAGGATATCGCAGTTCCCGACTTGTAATGGTGAAAAACACTGCATCTCACTAAGTGACATTGTTTAATGGCGTTTTACGACGGTTCATTTCTTAACCTAACCTAACCTAACCTAACCTAACCTTACCTAACCTAACCTAACCTAAGCTAACTTAACCTAACCTAACCAACCTTACCTAACCTAACCTAACCCAACCCAACCCAACCCAAGCTAACCTAACCCAACCCAACCCAACCTAACCCAACCTCACCTAACCTAACCTAACCCAACCCAACCTAACCCAACCCAACCTAACCTAACCCAACCCAACCCAACCCAACCTAACCCAACCTAACCTAACCTAACCTAACGACAGTTGCAAGCGCTTTCACATTAGATATCGCAGTTCCCGAATGGTAATGGTGAAAAACACTGCATATCACTAAGTGACATTGTTTAATGCGGTTTTACGACGGTTCATATCATAACCTAACCTAACATTCGCACTTGTATCTAAAAACGCTCTATTACACTGTTTCGTTCACAATTACAATATTTGCATAACCTCACAGTTTTTAAGCAACTTATTGCAGTACAGAACGCTGTATCTCGCTAAATGACATCGTTCTATAAGGTTTCACGATGCTTGCATGCGCTTTAACGAGAATATCACAATATAGCAGTTTCGCACTTGTAACGGTACAACGCGCAGTACCTGGCTAGTGCATGCCGTTATATGTCCTTTCACAATATTTGACCTATCGCAGTTTCGTAGTCGCAATAAAAACACACTATCTCATTAGATGACATCGTTTTTGGTGGTTTCATGACGCTACCTAGCTTAAACTAACTCAACCTAACATAACCTTCGCACTTCTATCGTTAGAAAACGTTTTACTCGCTAGTTTACAATGCTTTCTACAACATTACGACGGTTTCATGCGATTTAACATAAGATATCGCAGTTCCCGACTTGTAATGGTGAAAAACACTGCATCTCACTAAGTGACATTGTTTAATGCGGTTTTACGACGGTTCATATCTTAACCTAACCTAACCTAACCTAACCTTACCTAACGTAACCTAACTTAACCTAACCTAACCTAACCTAACCCAACCCAACCCAACCCAACCTAACCTAACCTAACCTAGCCTTACCCAAGCCAACCCAACCAAACCCAACCTAACCTAACCTAACCTACCCTAACCCAACCCAACCCAACCCAACCCAACCTAACCTAACCTAATCTAACCTAACCTAAACCAACCCAACCCAACCCAACCCAACCCCACCCAACCTAACCTAACCTAACCTAACCTAACCAAACCTAACCTAACCTAACCTAACCTGGCCTAACCTAACCTAACCTTACCTAACCTAACCTAACCTAACCCAACCTAAGCAACCTAATCCAACCCAACCTAACCTGACTCACCCCAACCCAACCTAACCCAACCTAACCTAACCTAACCCAACCTAACCCAACCCAACCCAACCCAACCTAACCTAATCCAACCCAAACCAACCTAACCTAACCTAACCTAACGACGGTTGCAAGAGCTTTCACATTAGATATCGCAGTTCCCGAATGGTAATGGTGAAAAACACTGCATATCACTAAGTGACATTGTTTAATGCGGTTTTACGACGGTTCATATCATAACCTAACCTAACATTCGCACTTGTATCTAAAAACGCTCTATTACACTGTTTCGTTCACAATTACAATATTTGCATAACCTCACAGTTTTTAAGCAACTTATTGCAGTACAGAACGCAGTATCTCGCTAAATGACATCGTTCTATAAGGTTTCACGATGCTTGCATGCGCTTTAACGAGAATATCACAATATAGCAGTTTCGCACTTGTAACGGTACAACGCGCAGTACCTGGCTAGTGCATGCCGTTAGATGTCCTTTCACAATATTTGACCTATCGCAGTTTCGTAGTCGCAATAAAAACACACTATCTCATTAGATGACGTCGTTTTTGGTGGTTTCATGACGCTACTTAGCTTAAACTAACTCAACCTAACATAACCTTCGCACTTCTATCGTTAGAAAACGTTTTACTCGCTACTTTACAATGCTTTCTACAACATTACGACGGTTTCATGCGATTTAACATAAGATATCGCAGTTCCCGACTTGTAATGGTGAAAAACACTGCATCTCACTAAGTGACATTGTTTAATGCGGTTTTACGACGGTTCATATCTTAACCTAACCTAACATTCGCACTTGTATCTCAAAACGCTCTATTACACTGTTTCGTTCACAATTACGATATTTGCATAACCTCACAGTTTTTCACCAAGTTATTACAGTACAGAAAGCTGTATCTCGCTAAATGACATCATTCTTTAAGGTTTCACAATGCTTGCATGCGCTTTAACGAGAATATCACAACATAGCAGTTTCGCACTTGTAACGGTACAACACGCAGTATTTGGCATGTTCATGCCGTTTTGTGTGCTTTCACAACATTTCACCTATCGCAGTTTCGTACTCGCAATAAAATACCACTATCTCGTTAGATGACGTCGTTTTTGGTGGTTTCACGACGCTACCTAGCATAAACTAACATAACTCAGCCTAACATAACCTTCGCACTTCTATCGTTAGAAAACGTTTTACTCGCTACTTTACATTGCTTTCTACAACATTACGACGGTTTCAAGCGCTTTCACATTAGATATCGCAGTTCCCGACTTGTAATGGTGAAAAACACTGCATCTCACTAAATGACATTGTTTAATGCGGTTTTACGACGGTTCATATCTTAACCTAACCTAACCTAACCTAACATAACCTAACCTTACCTAACCTAACTTAACCTAACCTAACCTAACCTAACTTAACCTAACCTAACCAAACCTAACCCATCCCAAACCAACCCAACCCAACCCAACTTAACCTAACCTAACCTAACCTAACCCAACCAAACCCAACATAACCTAACCTAACCTAACCTAACCTAACCCAACCTAACCTAACCTTACCTAACCTAACCTAACCTAACGTAACCTAACCTAACCTAACCTAACGTAACCTAACCTAACCTAACCTAACGTAACGTAACGTAACCTAACCTAACCTAACCTAACCTAACCCAACCTAACCCAACCCAACCCAACCCAACCTAACCTAATCCAACCCAAACCAACCTAACCTGACCTAACCTAACCTAACGACGGTTGCAAGCGCTTTCACATTAGATATCGCAGTTCCCGAATTGTAATGGTGAAAAACACTGCATATCACTAAGTGACATTGTTTAATGCGGTTTTACGACGGTTCATATCATAACCTAACCTGACATTCGCACTTGTATCTCAAAACGCTCTATTACACTGTTTCGTTCACAATTACGATATTTGCATAACCTCACAGTTTTTAAGCAACTTATTGCAGTACAGAACGCTGTATCTCGCTAAATGACATTGTTCTTTAAGGTTTCACGATGCTTGCATGCGCTTTAATGCTTTCACAACGTTTCACCTATTGCAGTTTCGTACATGCAATAAAACAACACTATCTCGTTAGATGACGTCCTTTTTGGTGGTTTCACGACGCTACCTACCTTAAACTAACATAACTCAACCTAACATAACCTTCGCACTTCTATCGTTAGAAAACGTTTTACTCGCTACTTTACAATGCTTTCTACAACATTACGACGGTTTCATGCGATTTAACATAAGATATCGCAGTTTCCAACTTGTAATGGT
Organism: Rhipicephalus microplus; assembly: GCF_043290135.1. Classification (NCBI taxonomy): domain Eukaryota; kingdom Metazoa; phylum Arthropoda; class Arachnida; order Ixodida; family Ixodidae; genus Rhipicephalus; species Rhipicephalus microplus. Next base: position 510,889,815 of record NC_134710.1, read on the forward strand.
GAAAAACACTGCATCTCACTAAGTGACATTGTTTAATGCCATTTTGCGACGGTTCATTTCTTAACCTAACCTAACCTTACCTAACCTAACCTAACCTAACGTAACCTAACCTAACCTAACGTAACCTAACCTAACCTAACCTAACGTAACCTAACCTAACCCAACCTAACCTAACCTAACCTAACCTAACCCAACCTAACCCAACCCAACCCAACCTAACCCAACCTTACCTAACCTAACCTAACCTAACCCAACCTAACCCAACCCAACCTAACCTAACCCAACCCAACCCAACCTAACCCAACCTAACCTAACCTAACTTAACCTAACCTAACCTAACGACGTTTGCAAGCGCTTTCACATTAGATATCGCAGTTCCCGACTTGTAATGGTGAAAAACACTGCATCTCACTAAGTGACATTGTTTAATGCAGTTTTACGACGGTTCATATTTTAACCTAACCTAACCTAACCTTACCTTACCTAACCTAACTTGATTGATATGTGGGGTTTAACGTCCCAAAACCACTATATGATTATGAGAGACACCTAACCTAACTTAACCTAACCTAACCTAACCTAACTTAACCTAACCTGACCTAAACTAACCTAACCAAACCCAACCCACCCAACCCAACCCAACCCAACTTAACCTAACCTAACCTAACCCAACCCAACCCAAATTAGCCTAAACTAACCTAACCTAACCTAACCTAACCTAACCCAACCCAACCCAACCTAACTTAACCTAACCTAACCTAACCAAACCCAACCCAACCTAACCTAACCTAACCTAACCTAACCCAACCTAACCTAACCTAACATAACCTAACCATACCCAACCCAACCCAACCTAACCTAACCTAACCTAACCTAACCTTACCTAACCTAACCTAACCTAACGTAACCTGACCTAACATAACCTAACGTAGCCTAACCTAACCTAACCTAACCTAACGTAACGTAACCTAACCTAACCTAACCTAACCTAACCCAACCTAACCCGACCCAACCCAACCCAACCCAACCCAACCTAACCTAATCCAACCCAAACCAACCTAACCTAACCTAACCTAACCTAACCTAACGACGGTTGCAAGCGCTTTCACATTAGATATCGCAGTTCCCGACTTGTAATGGTGAAAAACACTGCATCTCACTAAGTGACATTGTTTAATGCGGTTTTACGACGGTTCATATCATAACCTAACCTAACATTCGCACTTGTATATAAAAACGCTCTATTACACTGTTTCGTTCACAATTACGATATTTGCATAACCTCACAGTTTTTTAGCAACTTATTGCAGTACAGAACGCTGTATCTCGCTAAATGACATCTTTCTTTAATGTTTCACGATGCTTGCATGTGCTTTAACAAGAATATCACAATATAGCAGTTTCGCACTTGTAACGGTACAACGCGCAGTACCTGGCTAGTGCATGCCGTTATATGTCCTTTCACAATATTTGACCTATCGCAGTTTCGTAGTCGCAATAAAACAACACTATCTCGTCAGATGACGCCGTTTTTGGTGGTTTCACGACGCTACCTAGCTTAAACTAACATAACTCAACCTAACATAACCTTCGCACTTCTATCGTTAGAAAACGTTTTACTTGCTACTTTACAATGCTTTCTACAACATTACGACGGTTTCATGCGATTTAACATAGGATATCGCAGTTCCCGACTTGTAATGGTGAAAAACACTGCATCTCACTAAGTGACATTGTTTAATGGCGTTTTACGACGGTTCATTTCTTAACCTAACCTAACCTAACCTAACCTTACCTAACCTAACCTAACCTAAGCTAACTTAACCTAACCTAACCAACCTTACCTAACCTAACCTAACCCAACCCAACCCAAGCTAACCTAACCCAACCCAACCCAACCTAACCCAACCTCACCTAACCTAACCTAACCCAACCCAACCTAACCCAACCCAACCTAACCTAACCCAACCCAACCCAACCCAACCTAACCCAACCTAACCTAACCTAACCTAACGACAGTTGCAAGCGCTTTCACATTAGATATCGCAGTTCCCGAATGGTAATGGTGAAAAACACTGCATATCACTAAGTGACATTGTTTAATGCGGTTTTACGACGGTTCATATCATAACCTAACCTAACATTCGCACTTGTATCTAAAAACGCTCTATTACACTGTTTCGTTCACAATTACAATATTTGCATAACCTCACAGTTTTTAAGCAACTTATTGCAGTACAGAACGCTGTATCTCGCTAAATGACATCGTTCTATAAGGTTTCACGATGCTTGCATGCGCTTTAACGAGAATATCACAATATAGCAGTTTCGCACTTGTAACGGTACAACGCGCAGTACCTGGCTAGTGCATGCCGTTATATGTCCTTTCACAATATTTGACCTATCGCAGTTTCGTAGTCGCAATAAAAACACACTATCTCATTAGATGACATCGTTTTTGGTGGTTTCATGACGCTACCTAGCTTAAACTAACTCAACCTAACATAACCTTCGCACTTCTATCGTTAGAAAACGTTTTACTCGCTACTTTACAATGCTTTCTACAACATTACGACGGTTTCATGCGATTTAACATAAGATATCGCAGTTCCCGACTTGTAATGGTGAAAAACACTGCATCTCACTAAGTGACATTGTTTAATGCGGTTTTACGACGGTTCATATCTTAACCTAACCTAACCTAACCTAACCTTACCTAACCTAACCTAACTTAACCTAACCTAACCTAACCTAACCCAACCCAACCCAACCCAACCTAACCTAACCTAACCTAGCCTTACCCAAGCCAACCCAACCAAACCCAACCTAACCTAACCTAACCTACCCTAACCCAACCCAACCCAACCCAACCCAACCTAACCTAACCTAATCTAACCTAACCTAAACCAACCCAACCCAACCCAACCCAACCCCACCCAACCTAACCTAACCTAACCTAACCAAACCTAACCTAACCTAACCTAACCTGGCCTAACCTAACCTAACCTTACCTAACCTAACCTAACCTAACCCAACCTAAGCAACCTAATCCAACCCAACCTAACCTGACTCACCCCAACCCAACCTAACCCAACCTAACCTAACCTAACCCAACCTAACCCAACCCAACCCAACCCAACCTAACCTAATCCAACCCAAACCAACCTAACCTAACCTAACCTAACGACGGTTGCAAGAGCTTTCACATTAGATATCGCAGTTCCCGAATGGTAATGGTGAAAAACACTGCATATCACTAAGTGACATTGTTTAATGCGGTTTTACGACGGTTCATATCATAACCTAACCTAACATTCGCACTTGTATCTAAAAACGCTCTATTACACTGTTTCGTTCACAATTACAATATTTGCATAACCTCACAGTTTTTAAGCAACTTATTGCAGTACAGAACGCAGTATCTCGCTAAATGACATCGTTCTATAAGGTTTCACGATGCTTGCATGCGCTTTAACGAGAATATCACAATATAGCAGTTTCGCACTTGTAACGGTACAACGCGCAGTACCTGGCTAGTGCATGCCGTTAGATGTCCTTTCACAATATTTGACCTATCGCAGTTTCGTAGTCGCAATAAAAACACACTATCTCATTAGATGACGTCGTTTTTGGTGGTTTCATGACACTACCTAGCTTAAACTAACTCAACCTAACATAACCTTCGCACTTCTATCGTTAGAAAACGTTTTACTCGCTACTTTACAATGCTTTCTACAACATTACGACGGTTTCATGCGATTTAACATAAGATATCGCAGTTCCCGACTTGTAATGGTGAAAAACACTGCATCTCACTAAGTGACATTGTTTAATGCGGTTTTACGACGGTTCATATCTTAACCTAACCTAACATTCGCACTTGTATCTCAAAACGCTCTATTACACTGTTTCGTTCACAATTACGATATTTGCATAACCTCACAGTTTTTCACCAAGTTATTACAGTACAGAAAGCTGTATCTCGCTAAATGACATCATTCTTTAAGGTTTCACAATGCTTGCATGCGCTTTAACGAGAATATCACAACATAGCAGTTTCGCACTTGTAACGGTACAACACGCAGTATTTGGCATGTTCATGCCGTTTTGTGTGCTTTCACAACATTTCACCTATCGCAGTTTCGTACTCGCAATAAAATACCACTATCTCGTTAGATGACGTCGTTTTTGGTGGTTTCACGACGCTACCTAGCATAAACTAACATAACTCAGCCTAACATAACCTTCGCACTTCTATCGTTAGAAAACGTTTTACTCGCTACTTTACATTGCTTTCTACAACATTACGACGGTTTCAAGCGCTTTCACATTAGATATCGCAGTTCCCGACTTGTAATGGTGAAAAACACTGCATCTCACTAAATGACATTGTTTAATGCGGTTTTACGACGGTTCATATCTTAACCTAACCTAACCTAACCTAACATAACCTAACCTTACCTAACCTAACTTAACCTAACCTAACCTAACCTAACTTAACCTAACCTAACCAAACCTAACCCATCCCAAACCAACCCAACCCAACCCAACTTAACCTAACCTAACCTAACCTAACCCAACCAAACCCAACATAACCTAACCTAACCTAACCTAACCTAACCCAACCTAACCTAACCTTACCTAACCTAACCTAACCTAATGTAACCTAACCTAACCTAACCTAACGTAACCTAACCTAACCTAACCTAACGTAACGTAACGTAACCTAACCTAACCTAACCTAACCTAACCCAACCTAACCCAACCCAACCCAACCCAACCTAACCTAATCCAACCCAAACCAACCTAACCTGACCTAACCTAACCTAACGACGGTTGCAAGCGCTTTCACATTAGATATCGCAGTTCCCGAATTGTAATGGTGAAAAACACTGCATATCACTAAGTGACATTGTTTAATGTGGTTTTACGACGGTTCATATCATAACCTAACCTGACATTCGCACTTGTATCTCAAAACGCTCTATTACACTGTTTCGTTCACAATTACGATATTTGCATAACCTCACAGTTTTTAAGCAACTTATTGCAGTACAGAACGCTGTATCTCGCTAAATGACATTGTTCTTTAAGGTTTCACGATGCTTGCATGCGCTTTAATGCTTTCACAACGTTTCACCTATTGCAGTTTCGTACATGCAATAAAACAACACTATCTCGTTAGATGACGTCCTTTTTGGTGGTTTCACGACGCTACCTACCTTAAACTAACATAACTCAACCTAACATAACCTTCGCACTTCTATCGTTAGAAAACGTTTTACTCGCTACTTTACAATGCTTTCTACAACATTACGACGGTTTCATGCGATTTAACATAAGATATCGCAGTTTCCAACTTGTAATGGTGAAAAACACTGCATCTCACTAAGTGACATTGTTTAATGCCATTTTGCGACGGTTCATTTCTTAACCTAACCTAACCTTACCTAACCTAACCTAACCTAACGTAACCTAACCTAACCTAACGTAACCTAACCTAACCTAACCTAACGTAACCTAACCTAACCCAACCTAACCTAACCTAACCTAACCTAACCCAACCTAACCCAACCCAACCCAACCTAACCCAACCTTACCTAACCTAACCTAACCTAACCCAACCTAACCCAACCCAACCTAACCTAACCCAACCCAACCCAACCTAACCCAACCTAACCTAACCTAACTTAACCTAACCTAACCTAACGACGTTTGCAAGCGCTTTCACATTAGATATCGCAGTTCCCGACTTGTAATGGTGAAAAACACTGCATCTCACTAAGTGACATTGTTTAATGCAGTTTTACGACGGTTCATATTTTAACCTAACCTAACCTAACCTTACCTTACCTAACCTAACTTGATTGATATGTGGGGTTTAACGTCCCAAAACCACTATATGATTATGAGAGACACCTAACCTAACTTAACGTAACCTAACCTAACCTAACTTAACCTAACCTGACCTAAACTAACCTAACCAAACCCAACCCACCCAACCCAACCCAACCCAACCCAACCTAACCTAACCTAACCTAACCCAACCCAACCCAAATTAGCCTAAACTAACCTAACGTAACCTAACCTAACCTAACCCAACCCAACCCAACCTAACTTAACCTAACCTAACCTAACCAAACCCAACCCAACCTAACCTAACCTAACCTAACCTAACCCAACCTAACCTAACCTAACATAACCTAACCATACCCAACCCAACCCAACCTAACCTAACCTAACCTAACCTAACCTAACCTTACCTAACCTAACCTAACCTAACGTAACCTGACCTAACATAACCTAACGTAACCTAACCTAACCTAACCTAACCTAACGTAACGTAACCTAACCTAACCTAACCTAACCTAACCCAACCTAACCCGACCCAACCCAACCCAACCCAACCCAACCTAACCTAATCCAACCCAAACCAACCTAACCTAACCTAACCTAACCTAACCTAACGACGGTTGCAAGCGCTTTCACATTAGATATCGAAGTTCCCGACTTGTAATGGTGAAAAACACTGCATCTCACTAAGTGACATTGTTTAATGCGGTTTTACGACGGTTCATATCATAACCTAACCTAACATTCGCACTTGTATCCAGAAACGCTCTATTACACTGTTTCGTTCACAATTACGATATTTGCATAACCTCACAGTTTTTTAGCAACTTATTGCAGTACAGAACGCTGTATCTCGCTAAATGACATCTTTCTTTAATGTTTCACGATGCTTGCATGCGCTTTAACGAGAATATCACAATATAGCAGTTTCGCACTTGTAACGGTACAACGCGCAGTACCTGGCTAGTGCATGCCGTTATATGTCCTTTAACAATATTTGACCTATCGCAGTTTCGTAGTCGCAATAAAACAACACTATCTCGTCAGATGACGCCGTTTTTGGTGGTTTCATGACGCTACCTAGCTTAAACTAACTCAACCTAACATAACCTTCGCACTTCTATCGTTAGAAAACGTTTTACTCGCTACTTTACAATGCTTTCTACAACATTACGACGGTTTCATGCGATTTAACATAAGATATCGCAGTTCCCGACTTGTAATGGTGAAAAACACTGCATCTCACTAAGTGACATTGTTTAATGGCGTTTTACGACGGTTCATTTCTTAACCTAACCTAACCTAACCTAACCTAACCTTACCTAACCTAACCTAACCTAAGCTAACTTAACCTAACCTAACCAACCTTACCTAACCTAACCTAACCCAACCCAACCCAACCCAAGCTAACCTAACCCAACCCAACCCAACCTAACCCAACCTCACCTAACCTAACCTAACCCAACCCAACCTAACCCAACCCAACCTAACCTAACCCAACCCAACCCAACCCAACCTAACCCAACCTAACCTAACCTAACCTAACGACAGTTGCAAGCGCTTTCACATTAGATATCGCAGTTCCCGAATGGTAATGGTGAAAAACACTGCATATCACTAAGTGACATTGTTTAATGCGGTTTTACGACGGTTCATATCATAACCTAACCTAACATTCGCACTTGTATCTAAAAACGCTCTATTACACTGTTTCGTTCACAATTACAATATTTGCATAACCTCACAGTTTTTAAGCAACTTATTGCAGTACAGAACGCTGTATCTCGCTAAATGACATCGTTCTATAAGGTTTCACGATGCTTGCATGCGCTTTAACGAGAATATCACAATATAGCAGTTTCGCACTTGTAACGGTACAACGCGCAGTACCTGGCTAGTGCATGCCGTTATATGTCCTTTCACAATATTTGACCTATCGCAGTTTCGTAGTCGCAATAAAAACACACTATCTCATTAGATGACGTCGTTTTTGGTGGTTTCATGACGCTACCTAGCTTAAACTAACTCAACCTAACATAACCTTCGCACTTCTATCGTTAGAAAACGTTTTACTCGCTACTTTACAATGCTTTCTACAACATTACGACGGTTTCATGCGATTTAACATAAGATATCGCAGTTCCCGACTTGTAATGGTGAAAAACACTGCATCTCACTAAGTGACATTGTTTAATGCGGTTTTACGACGGTTCATATCTTAACCTAACCTAACCTAACCTAACCTTACCTAACCTAACCTAACTTAACCTAACCTAACCTAACCTAACCCAACCCAACCCAACCCAACCTAACCTAACCTAACCTAGCCTTACCCAAGCCAACCCAACCAAACCCAACCTAACCTAACCTAACCTACCCTAACCCAACCCAACCCAACCCAACCCAACCTAACCTAACCTAATCTAACCTAACCTAAACCAACCCAACCCAACCCAACCCAACCCCACCCAACCTAACCTAACCTAACCTAACCTAACCAAACCTAACCTAACCTAACCTAACCTGGCCTAACCTAACCTAACCTTACCTAACCTAACCTAACCTAACCCAACCTAAGCAACCTAATCCAACCCAACCTAACCTGACTCACCCCAACCCAACCTAACCCAACCTAACCTAACCTAACCTAACCCAACCTAACCCAACCCAACCCAACCCAACCTAACCTAATCCAACCCAAACCAACCTAACCTAACCTAACCTAACGACGGTTGCAAGAGCTTTCACATTAGATATCGCAGTTCCCGAATGGTAATGGTGAAAAACACTGCATATCACTAAGTGACATTGTTTAATGCGGTTTTACGACGGTTCATATCATAACCTAACCTAACATTCGCACTTGTATCTAAAAACGCTCTATTACACTGTTTCGTTCACAATTACAATATTTGCATAACCTCACAGTTTTTAATCAACTTATTGCAGTACAGAACGCAGTATCTCGCTAAATGACATCGTTCTATAAGGTTTCACGATGCTTGCATGCGCTTTAACGAGAATATCACAATATAGCAGTTTCGCACTTGAAACGGTACAACGCGCAGTACCTGGCTAGTGCATGCCGTTATATGTCCTTTCACAATATTTGACCTATCGCAGTTTCGTAGTCGCAATAAAAACACACTATCTCATTAGATGACGTCGTTTTTGGTGGTTTCATGACGCTACCTAGCTTAAACTAACTCAACCTAACATAACCTTCGCACTTCTATCGTTAGAAAACGTTTTACTCGCTACTTTACAATGCTTTCTACAACATTACGACGGTTTCATGCGATTTAACATAAGATATCGCAGTTCCCGACTTGTAATGGTGAAAAACACTGCATCTCACTAAGTGACATTGTTTAATGCGGTTTTACGACGGTTCATATCTTAACCTAACCTAACATTCGCACTTGTATCTCAAAACGCTCTATTACACTGTTTCGTTCACAATTACGATATTTGCATAACCTCCCAGTTTTTCACCAAGTTATTACAGTACAGAAAGCTGTATCTCGCTAAATGACATCATTCTTTAAGGTTTCACAATGCTTGCATGCGCTTTGACGAGAATATCACAACATAGCAGTTTCGCACTTGTAACGGTACAACACGCAGTATTTGGCATGTTCATGCCGTTTTGTGTGCTTTCACAACATTTCACCTATCGCAGTTTCGTACTCGCAATAAAATACCACTATCTCGTTAGATGACGTCGTTTTTGGTGGTTTCACGACGCTACCTAGCATAAACTAACATAACTCAGCCTAACATAACCTTCGCACTTCTATCGTTAGAAAACGTTTTACTCGCTACTTTACATTGCTTTCTACAACATTACGACGGTTTCAAGCGCTTTCACATTAGATATCGCAGTTCCCGACTTGTAATGGTGAAAAACACTGCATCTCACTAAATGACATTGTTTAATGCGGTTTTACGACGGTTCATATCTTAACCTAACCTAACCTAACCTAACATAACCTAACCTTACCTAACCTAACTTAACCTAACCTAACCTAACCTAACTTAACCTAACCTAACCAAACCTAACCCATCCCAAACCAACCCAACCCAACCCAACTTAACCTAACCTAACCTAACCTAACCCAACCAAACCCAACATAACCTAACCTAACCTAACCTAACCTAACCCAACCTAACCTAACCATACCTAACCTAACCTAACCTAACGTAACCTAACCTAACCTAACCTAACGTAACCTAACCTAACCTAACCTAACGTAACGTAACGTAACCTAACCTAACCTAACCTAACCTAACCCAACCTAACCCAACCCAACCCAACCCAACCTAACCTAATCCAACCCAAACCAACCTAACCTGACCTAACCTAACCTAACGACGGTTGCAAGCGCTTTCACATTAGATATCGCAGTTCCCGAATTGTAATGGTGAAAAACACTGCATATCACTAAGTGACATTGTTTAATGCGGTTTTACGACGGTTCATATCATAACCTAACCTGACATTCGCACTTGTATCTCAAAACGCTCTATTACACTGTTTCGTTCACAATTACGATATTTGCATAACCTCACAGTTTTTAAGCAACTTATTGCAGTACAGAACGCTGTATCTCGCTAAATGACATTGTTCTTTAAGGTTTCACGATGCTTGCATGCGCTTTAATGCTTTCACAACGTTTCACCTATTGCAGTTTCGTACATGCAATAAAACAACACTATCTCGTTAGATGACGTCCTTTTTGGTGGTTTCACGACGCTACCTACCTTAAACTAACATAACTCAACCTAACATAACCTTCGCACTTCTATCGTTAGAAAACGTTTTACTCGCTACTTTACAATGCTTTCTACAACATTACGACGGTTTCATGCGATTTAACATAAGATATCGCAGTTTCCAACTTGTAATGGTGAAAAACACTGCATCTCACTAAGTGACATTGTTTAATGCCATTTTGCGACGGTTCATTTCTTAACCTAACCTAACCTTACCTAACCTAACCTAACCTAACGTAACCTAACCTAACCTAACGTAACCTAACCTAACCTAACCTAACGTAACCTAACCTAACCCAACCTAACCTAACCTAACCTAACCTAACCCAACCTAACCCAACCCAACCCAACCTAACCCAACCTTACCTAACCTAACCTAACCTAACCCAACCTAACCCAACCCAACCTAACCTAACCCAACCCAACCCAACCTAACCCAACCTAACCTAACCTAACTTAACCTAACCTAACCTATCGACGTTTGCAAGCGCTTTCACATTAGATATCGCAGTTCCCGACTTGTAATGGTGAAAAACACTGCATCTCACTAAGTGACATTGTTTAATGCAGTTTTACGACGGTTCATATTTTAACCTAACCTAACCTAACCTTACCTTACCTAACCTAACTTGATTGATATGTGGGGTTTAACGTCCCAAAACCACTATATGATTATGAGAGACACCTAACCTAACTTAACCTAACCTAACCTAACCTAACTTAACCTAACCTGACCTAAACTAACCTAACCAAACCCAACCCACCCAACCCAACCCAACCCAACCTAACCTAACCTAACCTAACCCAACCCAACCCAAATTAGCCTAAACTAACCTAACCTAACCTAACCTAACCTAACCCAACCCAACCCAACCTAACTTAACCTAACCTAACCTAACCAAACCCAACCCAACCTAACCTAACCTAACCTAACCTAACCCAACCTAACCTAACCTAACATAACCTAACCATACCCAACCCAACCCAACCTAACCTAACCTAACCTAACCTAACCTAACCTTACCTAACCTAACCTAACCTAACGTAACCTGACCTAACATAACCTAACGTAACCTAACCTAACCTAACCTAACCTAACGTAACGTAACCTAACCTAACCTAACCTAACCTAACCCAACCTAACCCGACCCAACCCAACCCAACCCAACCCAACCCAACCTAACCTAATCCAACCCAAACCAACCTAACCTAACCTAACCTAACCTAACCTAACGACGGTTGCAAGCGCTTTCACATTAGATATCGAAGTTCCCGACTTGTAATGGTGAAAAACACTGCATCTCACTAAGTGACATTGTTTAATGCGGTTTTACGACGGTTCATATCATAACCTAACCTAACATTCGCACTTGTATCCAGAAACGCTCTATTACACTGTTTCGTTCACAATTACGATATTTGCATAACCTCACAGTTTTTTAGCAACTTATTGCAGTACAGAACGCTGTATCTCGCTAAATGACATCTTTCTTTAATGTTTCACGATGCTTGCATGCGCTTTAACGAGAATATCACAATATAGCAGTTTCGCACTTGTAACGGTACAACGCGCAGTACCTGGCTAGTGCATGCCGTTATATGTCCTTTAACAATATTTGACCTATCGCAGTTTCGTAGTCGCAATAAAACAACACTATCTCGTCAGATGACGCCGTTTTTGGTGGTTTCACGACGCTACCTAGCTTAAACTAACATAACTCAACCTAACATAACCTTCGCACTTTTGTCGTTAGAAAACGTTTTACTTGCTACTTTACAATGCCTTCTACAACATTACGACGGTTTCATGCGATTTAACATAAGATATCGCACTTCCCGACTTGTAATGGTGAAAAACACTGCATCTCACTAAGTGACATTGTTTAATGGCGTTTTACGACGGTTCATTTCTTAACCTAACCTAACCTAACCTAACCTAACCTAACCTAAGCTAACTTAACCTAACCTAACCAACCTTACCTAACCTAACCTAACCCAACCCAACCCAACCCAAGCTAACCTAACCCAACCCAACCCAACCTAACCCAACCTCACCTAACCTAACCTAACCCAACCCAACCTAACCCAACCCAACCTAACCTAACCCAACCCAACCCAACCCAACCTAACCCAACCTAACCTAACCTAACCTAACGACAGTTGCAAGCACTTTCACATTAGATATCGCAGTTCCCGACTTGTAATGGTGAAAAACACCGCATCTCACTAAGTGACATTGTTTAATACAGTTTTACGACGGTTCATATCTTAACCTAACCTAACCTAACCTAACCTAACTTAACCTAACCTAACCTAACCCAACCCAACCCAACCCAACCTAACCTAACCTAACCTAGCCTTACCCAAGCAACCCCAACCAAACCCAACCTAACCTAACCTAACCTAACCTAACCCAACCCAACCCAACCCAACCCAACCTAACCTAACCTAATCTAACCTAACCTAAACCAACCCAACCCAACCCAACCCAACCCCACTCAACCTAACCTAACCTAACCTAACCAAACCTAACCTAACCTAACCTAACCTGGCCTAACCTAACCTAACCTTACCTAACCTAACCTAACCTAACCCAACCTAACCAACCTAATCCAACCCAACCTAACCTAACCCACCCCAACCCAACCTAACCCAACCTAACCTAACCTAACCTAACCCAACCTAACCCAACCCAACCCAACCCAACCTAACCTAATCCAACCCAAACCAACCTAACCTAACCTAACCTAACCTAACGACGGTTGCAAGCGCTTTCACATTAGATATCGCAGTTCCCGAATTGTAATGGTGAAAAACACTGCATATCACTAAGTGACATTGTTTAATGCGGTTTTACGACGGTTCATATCTTAACCTAACCTAACATTCGCACTTGTATCTGAAAACGCTCTATTACACTGTTTCGTTCACAATTACGATATTTGCATAACCTCACAGTTTTTCACCAAGTTATTACAGTACAGAAAGCTGTATCTCGCTAAATGACATCATTCTTTAAGGTTTCACAATGCTTGCATGCGCTTTAACGAGAATATCACAACATAGCAGTTTCGCACTTGTAACGGTACAACACGCAGTATTTGACATGTTCATGCCGTTTTGTGTGCTTTCACAACATTTCACCTATCGCAGTTTCGTACTCGCAATAAAATAACACTACCTCGTTACATGACGTCGTTTTTGGTGGTTTCACGACGCTACCTAGCATAAACTAACATAACTCAGCCTAACATAACCTTCGCACTTCTATCGTTAGAAAACGTTTTACTCGCTACTTTACATTGCTTTCCACAACATTACGACGGTTTCAAGCGCTTTCACATTAGATATCGCAGTTCCCGACTTGTAATGGTGAAAAACACTGCATCTCACTAAGTGACATTGTTTAATGCGGTTTTACGACGGTTGATATCTTAACCTAACCTAACATAACCTAACCTTACCTAACCTAACTTAACCTAACCTAACCTAACCTAACTTAACCTAACCTAACCAAACCTAACCCAACCCAAACGAACCCAACCCAACCCAACTTAACCTAACCTAACCTAACCTAACCCAACCCAACCCAACATAACCTAACCTAACCTAACCTAACCCAACCTAACCTTACCTAACCTAACCTAACCTAACGTAACCTAACCTAACCTAACCTAACGTAACCTAACCTAACCTAACGTAACGTAACGTAACCTAACCTAACCTAACCTAACCTAACCCAACCTAACCCAACCCAACCCAACCTAACCTAATCCAACCCAAACCAACCTAACCTAACCTAACCTAACCTAACGACGGTTGCAAGCGCTTTCACATTAGATATCGCAGTTCCCGAATTGTAATGGTGAAAAACACTGCATATCACTAAGTGACATCACTAAGTTACCTAACCACTAAGTTACCTAAGTTACCTTACCTAACCTAACCTAACCTAACCCAACCTAACCCAACCCAACCTAACCTAACCCAACCCAACCCAACCTAACCCAACCTAACCTAACCTAACTTAACCTAATCTAACCTAACGACGTTTGCATGCGCTTTCACATTAGATATCGCAGTTCCCGACTTGTAATGGTGAAAAACACTGCATCTCACTAAGTGACATTGTTTAATGCCGTTTTACGACGGTTCATTTCTTAACCTAACCTAACCTTACCTAACCTAACCTAACCTAACCTAAGCTACCTTAACCTTACCTAACCAACCTTACCTAACCTAACCTAACGTAACCTAACCTAACCCAACCTAACCTAACCTAACCTAACCCAACCTAACCCAACCCAACCCAACCCAACCTAACCTAACCCAACCGAACCCAACCTAACCCAACCTTACCTAACCTAACCAAACCTAACCCAAGCTAACCCAACCCAACCTAACCTAACCCAACCCAACCCAACCTAACCCAACCTAACCTAACCTAACTTAACCTAACCTAACCTAACGACGTTTGCATGCGCTTTCACATTAGATATTGCAGTTCCCGACTTGTAATGGTGAAAAACACCGCATCTCACTAAGTGACATTGTTTAATGCAGTTTTACGACGGTTCATATCTTAATCTAACCTAACCTAACCTAACCTTACCTTACCTAACCTAACTTGATTGATATGTGGGGTTTAACGTCCCAAAACCACTATATGATTAAGAGAGACGCCTAACCTAACTTAACCTAACCTAACCTAACTTAACCTAACCTGACCTAACCTAACCTAACCAAGCCCAACCCAACCCAACCCAACCCAACTCAACCTAACCTGACCTAACCTAACCCAACCCAACCCAAATTAGCCTAAACTAACCTAACCTAACCTAACCTAACCCAACCCAACCTACCTAACTTAACCTAAACTAACCTAACCAAACCCAACCCAACCTAACCTAACCTAACCTAACCTAACCCAACCTAACCTAACCTAACATAACCTAACCCAACCCAACCCAACCTAACCTAACCTAACCTTACCTAACCTAACCTAACGTAACCTGACCTAACCTAACCTAACGTAACCTAACCTAACCTAACCTAACGTAACGTAACCTAACCTAACCTAACCTAACCCAACCTAACCCGACCCAACCCAACCCAACCTAACCTAATCCAACCCAAACCAACCTAACCTAACCTAACCTAACCTAACGACGGTTGCAAGCGCTTTCACATTAGATATCGCAGTTCCCGACTTGTAATGGTGAAAAACACTGCATCTCACTAAGTGACATTGTTTAATGCGGTTTTACGACGGTTCATATCATAACCTAACCTAACATTCGCACTTGTATCTAAAAACGCTCTATTACACTGTTTCGCTCACAATTACGATATTTGCATAGCCTCACAGTTTTTTAGCAACTTCTTGCAGTACAGAACGCTGTATCTCGCTAAATGACATCTTTCTTTAATGTTTCACGATGCTTGCAAGCGCTTTAACGAGAATATCACAACATAGCAGTTTCGCACTTGTAACGGTACAACACGCAGTATTTGGCTTGTTCATGCCGTTTTGTGTGCTTTCACACTTCAGCTATCGCAGTTTCGTACTCGCAATAAAACAACACTATCTCGTCACATGACGCCGTTTTTGGTGGTTTCACGACGCTACCTAGCTTAAACTAACATAACTCAACCTAACATAACCTTCGCACTTCTATCGTTAGAAAACGTTTTACTCGCTACTCTACAATGCTTTCTACAACATTACGACGGTTTCATGCGATTTAACATAAGATATCGCAGTTCCCGACTTGTAATGGTGAAAAACACTGCATCTCACTAAGTGACATTGTTTAATGACGTTTTACGACGGTTCATTTCTTAACCTAACCTAACCCAACCCAACCCAAATTAGCCTAAACTAACCTAACCTAACCTAACCTAACCAAACCTAACCCAACCTAACCTTACCTAACCTAACCTAACCTAACCTAACCTAACCTAAGCTAACCTAACCTAACCCAACCTAAACCAACCCAACCCAACTTAACCTAACCTAACCAAACCTAACCCCACCTAACCTTACCTAACCTAACCTAACCTAACCTAACGTAACCTAACCTAACCTAACCTAACGTAACCTAACCTAACCTAACCTAACGTAACGTAACGTAACCTAACCTAACCTAACCTAACCCAACCTAACCCAACCCAACCCAACCCAACCCAACCTAACCTAATCCAACCCAAACCAACCTAACCTAACCTAACCTAAACTAACGACGGTTGCAAGCGCTTTCACATTAGATATCGCAGTTCCCGACTTGTAATAGTGAAAAACACTGCATCTCACTAAGTGACATTGTTTATTGCGGTTTTACGACGGTTCATATCTTAACCTAACCTACATTCACACTTGTATCTAAAAACGCTCTGCTACACTGTTTCGTTCACATTTACGATATTTGCATGACCTCACAGTTTTTCACCCACTTATTACAGTACAGAACGCTGTATCTCGCTAAATGACATCTTTCTTTAATGTTTCACGATGCTTGCATGCGCTTTAACGAGAATATCACAACATAGCAGTTTCGCGCTTGTAACGGTACAACATGCAGTATTTGGCTTGTTCATGCCGTTTTGTGTGCTTTCACATTTCAGCTATTGCAGTTTCGTACTCGATATAAAACAACACTATCTCGTTAGATGACGTCGTTTTTGGTGGTTTCACGACGCTACCTAGCTTAAACTAACATAACTCAACCTAACATAACCTTCGCACTTCTATCGTTTGAAAACGTTTTACTCGCTACTTTACAATGCTTTCTACAACATTACGACGGTTTCATGCGATTTAACATAAGATATCGCAGTTCCCGACTTGTAATGGTGAAAAACACTGCATCTCACTAAGTGACATTGTTTAATGCCGTTTTACGACGGTTCAATTCTTAACCTAACCTAACCTTACCTAACCTAACCTAACCTAAGGTAACTTAACCTTACCTAACCAACCTTACCTGACCTAACCTAACCTAACGTAACCTAACCTAACCTAACGTAACCTAACCTAACCTAACTTAACCTAACGTAACCTAACCTAACCCAACCTAACCTAACCTAACCTAACCTAACCCAACCTAACCCAACCCAACCAAACCCAACCTAACCTAACCCAACCCAACCCAACCTAACCCAACCTTACCTAACCTAACCTAACCTAACCCAACCTAACCCAACCCAACCTAACCTAACCCAACCCAACCCAACCTAACCCAACCTAACCTAACCTAACTTAACCCAACCTAACCTAACGACGTTTGCATGCGCTTTCACATTAGATATCGCAGTTCCCGACTTGTAATGGTGAAAAACACTGCATCTCACTAAGTGACATTGTTTAATGCCGTTTTACGACGGTTCATTTCTTAAACTAACCTAACCTTACCTAACCTAACCTAACCTAACCTAACCTAACTTAAGCTACCTTAACCTTACCTAACCAACCTTACCTAACCTAACCTAACGTAACCTAACCTAACCCAACCTAACTTAACCTAACCTAACCCAACCTAACCCAACCCAACCCAACCCAACCTAACCTAACCCAACCCAACCCAACCTAACCCAACCTTACCTAACCTAACCAAACCTAACCCAAGCTAACCCAACCCAACCTAACCTAACCCAACCCAACCCAACCTAACCCAACCTAACCTAACCTAACTTAACCTAACCTAACCTAACGACGTTTGCATGCGCTTTCACATTAGATATTGCAGTTCCCGACTTGTAATGGTGAAAAACACCGCATCTCACTAAGTGACATTGTTTAATGCAGTTTTACGACGGTTCATATCTTAATCTAACCTAACCTAACCTAACATTACCTTACCTAACCTAACTTGATTGATATGTGGGGTTTAACGTCCCAAAACCACTATATGATTAAGAGAGACGCCTAACCTAACTTAACCTAACCTAACCTAACTTAACCTAACCTGACCTAACCTAACCTAACCAAGCCCAACCCAACCCAACCCAACCCAACTCAACCTAACCTGACCTAACCTAACCCAACCCAACCCAAATTAGCCTAAACTAACATAACCTAACCTAACCTAACCCAACCCAACCCAACCTAACTTAACCTAAACTAACCTAACCAAACCCAACCCAACCTAACCTAACCTAACCTAACCTAACCCAACCTAACCTAACCTACAGAAGAATGGTAAGTTGGGCTAGTTGGTACTGATCCATAAGGTATGTAACTGCGCAAAAAACTGACGGAAACAAGAAGGAGAGAAAAAGGACAGACAAGCGCAGACTATCAACTGACGCTTTATTGCAAGAACGAGGCAATATATAATAGGCAGAAAAAAGCAAGAGGGGGAAAAGGGGGAGGAGAAAAAAACACGAGGGACCAAATCACCAAACTTAGGCACATCAAGCATAGCACACCCGTCATACAAAACCAAGA
Organism: Rhipicephalus microplus; assembly: GCF_043290135.1. Classification (NCBI taxonomy): domain Eukaryota; kingdom Metazoa; phylum Arthropoda; class Arachnida; order Ixodida; family Ixodidae; genus Rhipicephalus; species Rhipicephalus microplus. The sequence continues at coordinate 510,908,890 of NC_134710.1, forward strand.
TAGCTTAACTCCTTATCATGTATGGCCACAGAGGGAACACTAACACAAGACACAGATTTCTTGTGAATATGCGCAGCCTCAATAAGTTCGCGCACTCTTTGGTTCTTATGCCGGAACAACACAGAAGTATCACCGAACAGCGGAGCGCAGCGGCATTTCTTACAGTGGGCTGCCAGATGAAGGCCGGAGTGGCCTTTTAAAGAATTAAAATGTTCTCGAAGTCTAACATTTAGACAGCGACCTGTTTGTCCCACGTACACACGACCGCATGACAAGGGTATGGAGTAGACAACACCGGTGATACAAGATACATAATTATGAATATGACTAACATTGCATGTGTGTTGCTGGACATTTCGCTGATTCGCGACTCGTCTATCTACTTTGGCACATAAAGTGGATAACTTGTTCCTGGCAGAAATAACCACTTGGACATCATATCTTGATGCAACCTTTTTCAGGCGGTGGGTAAAACCATGAATATAAGGAAGAACAGCAAAAATTTTTTATGCTGCGCCTTCTCATCCAGGTCACAACCATTACCTGGACCTCCTTTATACTTCTTAATCAACTTCTCGCAGACCTTTACCAATAAGTCCCGTGGATATCCTGCCTGTCTCAGTTTTTGCACCTGCCCAGAAAAACTGTTACCGACTAAATGAGTGCAGGATTTTTTCAGTGCAGAGCTAAAACATGAGAGTGCAATGGCATTTTTAACCAGTTTCGTATGGCCGGATTTGTAGTTCAGCACAGGTTTTACGGACCTAGGGGCATAGCACCAACACACATGGGTGGGCGAGAACTGCAGCTGCAGATCCAAAAATTGGATACACTGGTCCTTTAGGTATTCTGAAGTAAACTTCAGGCCAAGACCACACTGCTCAAACCTCTTTAGAATACCTGCCGACATATCTTCAGTTCCCTTACGGAAAAACACAATGTAGTCATCTACATAACGAAAAACTCTGATTACAGAAGCCTGCAAGACCGGTTGGAGCGCCCGATCAACTCTACTTAGAAAAATATCACTTAAAACCGGTGCCACCCTAGACCCTATACAAACACCCTTCCTCTGCAGGTACACCTCACCTTGGAAAAAAATGAATAAAGACCCCAGGTAAAAGAACAAAAGTTCCGTGAAAGATTCAACTGACATACCACTTAAACCTATGAAGGCAGGTTCATCATTGTGATACGTAATGCAATCTTTCACTGCGGTCAAAAGGTGATTATGGGGTAGAGAATAAAAAAGGTCCTCTACGTCAATGCTCACAGCGTCACAATCAACGGGGTTGTCATCACGTAGGAACTGGACAATCGTTTCCGAGTTAGGTGCAATGTACGGGTCGTCTATATATAGAGACGTTAAGCATGTTTGCAAGAAACCAGACACACAATACTGCCACGTGTCGCGTTCCGTGATTATTGCGCGAAAAGGCATCCCAATCTTATGCGTTTTTGCAGTGTAAAATACTTCAAGCTGCAATTTATCCGCCTTTTTTACAGACTGCGCAAGTTTCTGCAGGTTCATATCGAGCAACAAGGCTACAGCTTGTTTCTTCCTTTCCGCTGGCTTGACTGACGTGGTCCGGAAATTCTTTTGCACAGCTTGTAATGCCTTCTCGCAATACATGCCTTCCGGCAGAACAACGAACTGACCTTCTTTGTCAGAAACAAGTAATCTAAGTTCGTTGTTAGCTATAAAATCAACCATTCCTTTCCAGTTGAAAGTCGGCCCTATAGGCCTGCCTGGCGGCACACCCATAGCATCCATGCAGTCTCCAATACAACGTTGTTTTTCACACTCCGGTACATGGCGGGAAATATCGTGCACCAGACTGACCTTTTCAACATTCGACAGACGAGGCTCGAAAGCAAACTTGGGACCTAGCTCAAGAACCTGCCTGTGTTGGTCCGGAAGATGCACATTCCCCAACGTAACAACGTGTCCTTTTGAAGCAGAAGTCCTTTCACGAGGAGGCAATGTCGGGCGGACTAAATTCCAGAGCGCCTCAGTAGCAAGGTCGGCGGTAGCACACCAATGTCTGTGGAGTCGATTCCTGTAGAACTGGTGGGTCGGCGTACCACTCCTTACTCTACACCATACACTCAGGCAATCCTTGTAGTACCGGACCTGACGCCACCACTCCGAGCGCAAGATGCGGCAAAGCCGCCTCGAGTCAGTCAAGCCAGCGGAAAGGAAGAAACAAGCTGTAGCCTTGTTGCTCGATATGAACCTGCAGAAACTTGCGCAGTCTGTAAAAAAGGCGGATAAATTGCAGCTTGAAGTATTTTACACTGCAAAAACGCATAAGATTGGGATGCCTTTTCGCGCAATAATCACGGAACGCGACACGTGGCAGTATTGTGTGTCTGGTTTCTTGCAAACATGCTTAACGTCTCTATATATAGACGACCCGTACATTGCACCTAACTCGGAAACGATTGTCCAGTTCCTACGTGATGACAACCCCGTTGATTGTGACGCTGTGAGCATTGACGTAGAGGACCTTTTTTATTCTCTACCCCATAATCACCTTTTGACCGCAGTGAAAGATTGCATTACGTATCACAATGATGAACCTGCCTTCATAGGTTTAAGTGGTATGTCAGTTGAATCTTTCACGGAACTTTTGTTCTTTTACCTGGGGTCTTTATTCATTTTTTTCCAAGGTGAGGTGTACCTGCAGAGGAAGGGTGTTTGTATAGGGTCTAGGGTGGCACCGGTTTTAAGTGATATTTTTCTAAGTAGAGTTGATCGGGCGCTCCAACCGGTCTTGCAGGCTTCTGTAATCAGAGTTTTTCGTTATGTAGATGACTACATTGTGTTTTTCCGTAAGGGAACTGAAGATATGTCGGCAGGTATTCTAAAGAGGTTTGAGCAGTGTGGTCTTGGCCTGAAGTTTACTTCAGAATACCTAAAGGACCAGTGTATCCAATTTTTGGATCTGCAGCTGCAGTTCTCGCCCACCCATGTGTGTTGGTGCTATGCCCCTAGGTCCGTAAAACCTGTGCTGAACTACAAATCCGGCCATACGAAACTGGTTAAAAATGCCATTGCACTCTCATGTTTTAGCTCTGCACTGAAAAAATCCTGCACTCATTTAGTCGGTAACAGTTTTTCTGGGCAGGTGCAAAAACTGAGACAGGCAGGATATCCACGGGACTTATTGGTAAAGGTCTGCGAGAAGTTGATTAAGAAGTATAAAGGAGGTCCAGGTAATGGTTGTGACCTGGATGAGAAGGCGCAGCATAAAATTTTTGCTGTTCTTCCTTATATTCATGGTTTTACCCACCGCCTGAAAAAGGTTGCATCAAGATATGATGTCCAAGTGGTTATTTCTGCCAGGAACAAGTTATCCACTTTATGTGCCAAAGTAGATAGACGAGTCGCGAATCAGCGAAATGTCCAGCAACACACATGCAATGTTAGTCATATTCATAATTATGTATCTTGTATCACCGGTGTTGTCTACTCCATACCCTTGTCATGCGGTCGTGTGTACGTGGGACAAACAGGTCGCTGTCTAAATGTTAGACTTCGAGAACATTTTAATTCTTTAAAAGGCCACTCCGGCCTTCATCTGGCAGCCCACTGTAAGAAATGCGGCTGCGCTCCGCTGTTCGGTGATACTTCTGTGTTGTTCCGGCATAAGAACCAAAGAGTGCGCGAACTTATTGAGGCTGCGCATATTCACAAGAAATCTGTGTCTTGTGTTAGTGTTCCCTCTGTGGCCATACATGATAAGGAGTTAAGCTATCTTGGTTTTGTATGACGGGTGTGCTATGCTTGATGTGCCTAAGTTTGGTGATTTGGTCCCTCGTGTTTTTTTCTCCTCCCCCTTTTCCCCCTCTTGCTTTTTTCTGCCTATTATATATTGCCTCGTTCTTGCAATAAAGCGTCAGTTGATAGTCTGCGCTTGTCTGTCCTTTTTCTCTCCTTCTTGTTTCCGTCAGTTTTTTGCGCAGTTACATACCTTATTAACCTAACCTAACATAACCTAACCCAACCCAACCCAACCCAACCTAACCTAACCTAACCTTACCTAACCTAACCTAACGTAACCTGACCTAACCTAACCTAACGTAACCTAACCTAACCTAACCTAACGTAACGTAACCTAACCTAACCTAACCTAACCCAACCTAACCCGACCCAACCCAACCCAACCTAACCTAATCCAACCCAAACCAACCTAACCTAACCTAACCTAACCTAACGACGGTTGCAAGCGCTTTCACATTAGATATCGCAGTTCCCGACTTGTAATGGTGAAAAACACTGCAACTCACTAAGTGACATTGTTTAATGCGGTTTTACGACGGTTCATATCATAACCTAACCTAACATTCGCACTTGTATCTAAAAACGCTCTATTACACTGTTTCGCTCACAATTACGATATTTGCATAGCCTCACAGTTTTTTAGCAACTTCTTGCAGTACAGAACGCTGTATCTCGCTAAATGACATCTTTCTTTAATGTTTCACGATGCTTGCAAGCGCTTTAACGAGAATATCACAACATAGCAGTTTCGCACTTGTAACGGTACAACACGCAGTATTTGGCTTGTTCATGCCGTTTTGTGTGCTTTCACACTTCAGCTATCGCAGTTTCGTACTCGCAATAAAACAACACTATCTCGTCACATGACGCCGTTTTTGGTGGTTTCACGACGCTACCTAGCTTAAACTAACATAACTCAACCTAACATAACCTTCGCACTTCTATCGTTAGAAAACGTTTTACTCGCTACTCTACAATGCTTTCTACAACATTACGACGGTTTCATGCGATTTAACATAAGATATCGCAGTTCCCGACTTGTAATGGTGAAAAACACTGCATCTCACTAAGTGACATTGTTTAATGACGTTTTACGACGGTTCATTTCTTAACCTAACCTAACCCAACCCAACCCAAATTAGCCTAAACTAACCTAACCTAACCTAACCTAACCAAACCTAACCCAACCTAACCTTACCTAACCTAACCTAACCTAACCTAACCTAAGCTAACCTAACCTAACCCAACCTAAACCAACCCAACCCAACTTAACCTAACCTAACCAAACCTAACCCCACCTAACCTTACCTAACCTAACCTAACCTAACCTAACGTAACCTAACCTAACCTAACCTAACGTAACCTAACCTAACCTAACGTAACGTAACGTAACCTAACCTAACCTAACCTAACCCAACCTAACCCAACCCAACCCAACCCAACCCAACCTAACCTAATCCAACCCAAACCAACCTAACCTAACCTAACCTAAACTAACGACGGTTGCAAGCGCTTTCACATTAGATATCGCAGTTCCCGAATTGTAATGGTGAAAAACACTGCATATCACTAAGTGACATTGTTTAATGCGGTTTTACGACGGTTCATATCATAACCTAACCTAACATTCGCACTTGTATCTAAAAACGCTCTATTACACTGTTTCGTTCACAATTACGATATTTGCATAACCTCACAGTTTTTAAGCAACTTATTGCAGTACAGAACGCTGTATCTCGCTAAATGACATTGTTCTTTAAGGTTTCACGATGCTTGCATGAGCTTTAACGAGAATATCACAGTATAGCAGTTTCGCACTTGTAACGGTACAACACGCAGTATCTGGCTTGTTCATGTCGTTTTGTATGCTTTCATAACGTTTCACCTATTGCAGTTTCATACATGCAATAAAACAACACTATCTCGTTAGATGACGTCCTTTTTGGTGGTTCCACGACGCTACCTAGCTTAAACTAACATAACTCAACCTAACATAAACTTCGCACTTCTATCGTTAGAAAACGCTTTACTCGCTACTTTACAATGCTCTCTACAACATTACGACAGTTTCATGCGCTTTCACATTAGATATCGCAGTTCCGGAATTGTAATGGTGAAAAACACTGCATCTCACTAAGTGACATGGTTTAATGCGGCTTTACGACGGTTCATATCTTAATCTAACCTAACATTCGCACTTTTATCTAAAAACGCTCTATTACACTGTTTCGTTCACATTTAAGATATTTGCATGACCACAGTTTTTCACCAACTTATTACAGTACAGAACGCTGTATATCGCTAAATGACATCGCTTTTTAAGGTTTCACGATGCTTGCATGCGCTTTAACGAGAATATCACAATATAGCAGTTTCGCCCTTGTAACGGTACAACACGCAGTATCTGGCTTGTTCATGCCGTTTTGTGTGCTTTCACACATTTCACCTATTGCAGTTTCGTATATGCAATGAAACAACACTATCTCGTTAGATGACGTCCTTTTTGGAGGTTTCACGATGCTACCTAGCTTAAACTAACATAACTCAACCTAACATAACCTTCGCATTTCTATCGTTAGAAAACGTTTTACTCGCTGCTTTACAATGCTTTCTACAACATTACGACGGTTTCATGCGATTTAACAAGATATCGCAGTAACCGACTTGTAATGGTGAAAAACACTGCATCTCACTAAGTGACATTGTTTATTGCGGTTTTACGACGGTTCATATCTTAACCTAACCTACATTCACACTTGTATCTAAAAACGCTCTGATACACTCTTTCGTTGACATTTACGATATTTGCATGACCTCACAGGTTTTCACCAACTTATTACAGTACAGAACGCTGTATCTCGCTAAATGACATCTTTCTTTAATGTTTCACGATGCTTGCATGCGCTTTAACGAGAATATCACAACATAGCAGTTTCGCGCTTGTAACGGTACAACACGCAGTATTTGGCTTGTTCATGCCGTTTTGTGTGCTTTCACATTTCAGCTATCGCAGTTTCGTACTCGATATAAAACAACACTATCTCGTTAGATGACGTCGTTTTTGGTGGTTTCACGACGCTACCTAGCTTAAACTAACATAACTCAACCTAACATAACCTTCGCACTTCTATCGTTAGAAAACGTTTTACTCGCTACTTTACAATGCTTTCTACAACATTACGACGGTTTCATGTGATTTAACATAAGATATTGCAGTTCCCGACTTGTAATGGTGAAAAACACTGCATCTCACTAAGTGACATTGTTTAATGCCGTTTTACGACGGTTCATTTCTTAACCTAACCTAACCTTACCTAACCTAACCTAACCAAACCTAAGGTAACTTGACCTTACCTAACCAACCTTACCTGACCTAACCTAACCTAACCTAACGTAACCTAACCTAACCTAACGTAACCTAACCTAACCTAACCTAACGTAACCTAACCTAACCCAACCTAACCTAACCTAACCTAACCCAACCTAACCCAACCTAACCCAACCCAACCTAACCTAACCCAACCCAACCCAACCTAACTTAACCTAACCTAACCTAACTTAACCTAACCTAACCTAACCTAACCGAACCCAACCTAACCCGACCCAACCCAACCCAACCCAACCTATTCTAATCCAACCCAAACCAACCTAACCTAACCTAACGACGGTTGCAAGCGCTTTCACATTAGATATCGCAGTTCCCGACTTGTAATGGTGAAAAACACTGCATCTCACTAAGTGACATTGTTTAATGCGGTTTTACGACGGTTCATATCATAACCTAACCTAACATTCGCACTTGTATCTAAAAACGCTCTATTACACTGTTTCGTTAACAATTACGATATTTGCATAACCTCACTGTTTTTCAGGAACTTATTGCAGTACAGAACGCTGTATCTCGCTAAATGACATCGTATTTTAAGGTTTCACGATGCTTGCATGCGCTTTAACGAGAATAACACAATATAGCAGTTTCGCACTTGTAACGGTACAACACACAGTATCTGGCTTGTTCATGCCGTTTTGTGTGCTTTCACACATTTCACCTATTGCAGTTTCGTATATGCAATAAAAACACTATCTCGTTAGTTGACGTCCTTTTTGGTGGTTTCATGATGCTACCTACCTTAAACTAACATAACTCAACCTAACATAACCTTCGCACTTCTATCGTTAGAAAACGTTTTACTCGCTACTTTACAATGCTCTCTACAATATACGACGGTTTCATGCGCTTTCACATTAGATATCGCAGTTCCCGTCTTGTAATGGTGAAAAACACTGCATCTCACTAAGTGACATTCCTTAATGCGGTTTTATGACGGTTCATATCTTAACCTAACCTAACATTCGCACTTTTATCTAAAAACGCTCTATTACACTGTTTCGTTCACAATTACGATATTTGCATGACGTCACAATTTTTCACCAACTTATTACAGTACAGAACGCTGTATCTCGCTAAATGACATCATTCTTTAAGGTTTCACGATGCTTGCATGCGTTTAACGAGAATATCACAACATAGCAGTTTCGCACTTGTAACGGTACAACACGCAGTATTTGGCTTGTTCATGCCGTTTTGGGTGCTTTCACAACTTTTCACCTATCGCAGTTTCGTACACGCAATAAAACAACACTATCTCGTTAGATGACGTCGTTTTTGGAGGTTTCACGACGCTACCTAGCTTTAACTAACATAACTACACCTAACATATCCTTCGCACTTCTATCCTTAGAGAACGTTTTACTCGTTACTTTACATTGCTTTCTACAACATTACGACGGTTTCAAGCGCTTTCACATTAGATATCGCAGTTCCCGACTTGTAATGCTGAAAAACACTGCATCTCACTAAGTGACATTGTTTATTGCGGTTTTACGACGGTTCGTATCTTAACCTAACCTAACCTAACCCAACCCAACCCAACCCAACCCAACCTAACCTAACCTAACCTAACCCTACCCAACCCAACCTAACCCAACCCAACCTAACCTAACCTAACGCAACCCAACCCAACCTAACCCAACCCAACCCAACCTAACCCCACCTAACCTAACCTAAGCTAACCTAACGAAGGTTGCAAGCGCTTTCACATTACATATTGCAGTTCCCGACTTGTAATGGTGAAAAACACCGCATCTCACTAAGTGACATTGTTTAATGCAGTTTTACGACGGTTCATATCTTAACATAACCTAACATCGCACTTGTATCTAAAAACGCTCTATTACACTGTTTCGTTCACAAATACGATATTTGCATAACCTCACAGTTTTCAACAACTTATTTCAGTACAGAACTCTGTATCTCGCTAAATGACATTGTTCTATAAGGTTTCACGATGTTTGCATGCGCTTTAACGAGAATATCACAATATAGCAGTTTCGCACTTGTAACGGTACAACACGCAGTACCTGGCTAGTGCATGCCGTTTTGTGTCCTTTCACAATATTTGACCTATCGAAGTTTTGTAGTCGCAATAAAACAACACTATCTCATTAGATGACGTCGTTTTTGTGGTTTCACGACGCTACCTAGCTTGAACTAACTCAACGTAACATAACCTTCGCACTTCTATCGTTAGAAAACGTGTTACTCGCTACTTTACAATGCTTTCTACAACATTACGATGGTTTCATGCGCTTTCACATTAGATATCGCAGTTCCCGACTTGTATTGCTGAAAAACACTGCATCTCACTAAGTGACATTGTTTAATGCGGTTTTACGACGGTTCATATCTTAACCTAACCTAACCTAACCTAACCCAACCCAACCCAACCCAACCCAACCTAACCTAACCTAACCTAACCCTACCCAACCCAACCCAACCAAACCCAACCTAACCTAACCTAACCTAACCTAACCAACCCAACCCAACCCAACCTAACCCAACCTAACCTAACCTAACCTAAACCAACCTAACCCAACCTAACCAACCCAACCCAAACCAACATAACCTAATCCAACCCAACCCAACCTAACCCAACCTAACCTAACCTAACCTAACCTAACCCAACCTAACCCAACCCAACCTAACCTAACCTAACGCAACCCAACCCAACCTAACCCAACCCAACCCAACCTAACCCAACCTAACCTAACCTAAGCTAACCTAACGAAGGTTGCAAGCGCTTTCACATTACATATCGCAGGTCCCGACTTGTAATGGTGAAAAACGCTGCATCTCACTAAGTGACAATGTTTAATGCGGTTTTACGACGGTTCATATCTTAACCTAACCTAACAATCACACTTGTATCTCAAAACGCTCTATTACACTGTTTCGTTCACAATTACGATATATGCATGACCTCACAGCTTTTCACCAACTTATTACAGTACAGAACGCTGTATCTCGCTAAATGACATCATTCTTTAAGGTTTCACAATGCTTGCATGCGCTTTAACGAGAATATCACAACATAGCAGTTTCGCACTTGTAACGGTACAACACGCAGTATTTGGCTTGTTCATGCCGTTTTGTGTCCTTTCACAACATTTCACCTATCGCAGTAACCTAACCTAACTTAACCTAACCTAACCTAACCTAACCTAACCCAACCCAACCCAAGCCAACCCAACCCAACCCAACCTAACCTAACCTAACCTAACCCAACCCAACCCAACCCAACCTAACCTAACCCAACCCAACCCAACCTAACCTAAACTAACCTAACCTAACCTAACCCAACCCAATCCAACCTCACCTAACTTAACCTAACCTAACCCAACCCAACCTAACCTAACCAAACCTAACCTAACTCAACCTAACCTAACATAACCTAACCTAACCTAACCCAACCCAACACAACCCAACTTAACCTAACCTAACCTAACCTAACCAAACCTAACCTAACCTAACCTAACCTTACCTAACGTAACCTAACCTAACCTAACCTAACGTAACCTAACCTAACCTAACCCAAACCTAACCCAACCTAACCCAACCCAACCCAACCTAACCTAATCCAACCCAAACCAACCTAACCTAACCTAACCTAACCTAACCTAACGACGGTTGCAAGCGCTTTCACATAAGATATCGCAGTTCCCGAATTGTAATGGGGAAAAACACTGCATATCACTAAGTGACATTGTTTAATGCGGTTTTACGACAGTTCATATGTTAACCTAACCTAACATAATCTAACCTTACCTAACCTAACCTAACCTAACCAAACTTAACCTAACCTAGCCTAACCTAACCCAACCCAACCCAACACAACCCAACTCAACCTAACCTAACCTAAACTAACCTTACCCAACCCAACCAAACCCAACCTAACCTAACCTAACCTAACCCAACCCAACCCAACCCAACCTAACCTAACCTAACCTAACCTAAACCAACCCCACCCAACCTAACCTTACCTAACCTAACCTAACCAAACCTAACCTAACCTAACCTAACCTGACCTAACCTAACCTAACCTTACCTAACCTAACCTAACCTAACCTAACGTAACCTAACCTAACCTAACCTAACCTAACGTAACCTAACTTAACCTAACATAACCTAACCTAACGTAACCTAACCTACCCTAACCTAACCTAACCTAACCCAACCTAACCCAACCCAACCCAACACAACCCAACACAACCTAACATAATCCAACCCAAACCAACCCAACTTAACCTAACCTAACCTAACCTAACGACTGTTGCAAGCGCTTTCACATTAGATATCGCAGTTCCCGACTTGTAATGGTGAAAAACACTGCATCCCACTAAGCGACATTGTTTATTGCGGTTTTACGACGGTTCATATCTTAACATAACTTAACATCGCACTTGTATCTAAAAATGCTCTATTACACTGTTTCGTTCACAAATACGATATTTGCATAACCTCACATTTTCACCAACTTATTGCAGTACAGAACTCTGTATCTCGCTAAATGACATTGTTCTATAAGGTTTCACAATGTTTGCATGCGCTTTAACGAGAATATCACAATATAGCAGTTTCGCACTTGTAACGGTACAACACGCAGTACCTGGCTAGTGCATGCCGTTTTGTGTCCTTTCACAACATTTCACCTATCGCAGTAACCTAACCTAACTTAACCTAACCTAACCTAACCTAACCTAACCCAACCCAACCCAAGCCAACCCAACCCAACCCAACCCAACCTAACCTAACCTAACCTAACCCAACCCAACCCAACCCAACCCAACCTAACCTAACCCAACCCAACCCAACCTAACCTAAACTAACCTAACCTAACCTAACCCAACCCAATCCAACCTAACCTAACCTAACCTAACCTAACCCAACTCAACCTAACCTAACCAAACCTAACCTAACCCAACCTAACCTAACCTAACATAATCTAACCTAACCTAACCCAACCCAACCCAACCCAACCCAACCTAACCTAACCTAACCTAACCAAACCTAACCTAACCTAACCTTACCTAACCTAACGACGGTTGCAAGCGCTTTCACCTTAGATATCGCAGTTCCCGAATTGTAATGGGGAAAAACGCTGCATATCACTAAGTGACATTGTTTAATGCGGTTTTACGACGGTTCATATCTTAACCTAACCTAACCTAACTTAACCTTACCTAACCTAACCTAACCTAACCTAACCAAACTTAACCTAACCTAACCTAACCTAACCTAACCCAACCCAACCCAACACAACCCAACTCAACCTAACCTAACCTAACCTAACCTTACCCAACCCAACCCAACCAAACCCAACCTAACCTAACCTAACCTAACCCAACCCAACCCAACCCAACCCAACCTAACCTACCTAACCTAACCTGAACCAACCCAACCCAACCCCACCCAACCTAACCTTACCTAACCTAACCTAACCAAACCTAACCTAACCTAACCTAACCTGACCTAACCTAACCTTACCTTACCTAACCTAACCTAACCTAACCTAACGTAACCTAACCTAACCTAACCTAACGTAACCTAACATAACCTAACCTAACCTAACCTACCCTAACCTAACCTAACCTAACCCAACCTAACCCAACCCAAGCCAACACAACCCAACCCAACCTAACCTAATCCAACCCAAACCAACCCAACTTAACCTAACCTAACCTAACCTAACGACGGTTGCAAGCGCTTTCACATTAGATATCGCAGTTCCCGACTTGTAATGGTGAAAAACACTGCATCTCAATAAGTGACATTGTTTATTGCGGTTTTACGACGGTTCATATCTTAACCTAACCTAACATTCGCACTTGTATCTCAAAACGCTCTATTACACTGTTTCGTTCACAATTACAATATTTGCATGACCTCACAGTTTTTCACCAACTTATTACAGTACAGAACGCTGTATCTCGCTAAATGACATCATTCTTTAAGGTTTCACAATGCTTGCATGCGCTTTAACGAGAATATCACAGTATAGCAGTTTCGCACTTGTAACGGTACAACACGCAGTATCTGGCTTGTCCATGCCGTTTTGTGTGCTTTCACAACATTTCACCTATTGCAGTTTCGTACATGCAGTAAAACACTATCTCGTTAGATGACGTCCTTTTTGGTGGTTTCATGACGCTACCTAGCTTAAACTAACATAACTCAACCTAACATAACCATCGCACTTCTATCGTTAGAAAACGTTTACTCGCTACTTTACAATGCTCTCTACAACATTACGACGGTTTCATGCACTTTCACATCAGATATCGCACTTCCCGACTTGTAATGGTGAAAAACACTGCATCTCACTAAGTGAGATTGTTTATTGCGGTTTTACGACGGTTCATATCTTAACCTAACCTACATTCGCACTTGTATCTAAACACGCTCTAATACACTGTTTCGTTCACATTTACGATATTTGCATGACCTCACAGTTTTTCACCAACTTATTGCAGTACAGAACGCTGTATCTCACTAAATTACATTGTTCTTTAGGGTTTCACGATGCTTGCATGCGCTTTAACGAGAATATCACAGTATAGCAGTTTCGCACTTGTAACGGTACAACACGCTATATCTGGCTTGATCATGCTGTTTTGTGTGCTTTCACAACATTAACACCCATTGCAGTTTCGTACATGCAATAAAACAACACTATCTCGTTAGATGACGTCATTTTTGGTGGTTTCACGACGCTACCTAGCTTAAACTAACATAACTCAACCTAACATAACCTTCGCACTTCTATCGTTAGAAAACGTTTTACTCGCTACTTTACAATGCTTTCTACAACATTACGGCGGTTTCATGCGCTTTAACATAAGATATCGCAGTTCCCGACTTGTAATGGTGAAAAACACTGCATCTCACTAAGTGACATTGTTTATTGCGGTTTTACGACGGTTCATATCTTAACCTAACCTACAATCGCACTTGTATCTAAAAACGCTCTAATACACTGTTCCGTTCACACTTGCGATATTTGCATGACCTCACAGTTTTTTACCAACTTATTACAGTACAGAACGCTGTATCTCGCTAAATGACATCATTCTTTAAGGTTTCACAATGCTTGCATGCGCTTTAACGAGAATATCACAGTATAGCAGTTTCGCACTTGTAACGGTACAACACGCAGTATTTGGCTTGTTCATGCTGTTTTGTGTGCTTTCACATTTCAGCTATCGCAGTTTCGTACTCGCAATAAAACAACACTATCTGGTTAGATGACGTCGTTTTTGGTGGTTTCACGACGCTACCTAGCTTAAACTAACATAACTCAACCTAACATAACCTTCGCACTTCTATCGTTAGAAAACGTTTTACTCGCTACTTTACAATGCTTTCTACAACATTACGGCGGTTTCATGCGATTTAACATAAGATATCGCAGTTCCCGACTTGTAATGGTGAAAAACACTGCATCTCACTAAGTGACATTGTTTAATGCCGTTTTACGACGGTTCATTTCTTAACCTAACCTAACCTAACCTAACCTTACCTAACCTAACCTAACCTAACCTAAGCTAACTTAACCTAACCTAACCAACCTTACCTAACCTAACCTAACCTAAAGTAACGTAACGTAACCTAACCTAACCTAACGTAACCTAACCTAAGCTAACCTAACCTAACCTAACGTAACCTAACCTAACCCAACCTAACCTAACCTAACCTAACCTAACCCAACCTAACCCAACCCAACCCAACCTAACCTAATCCAACCCAACCCAACCTAACCCAACCTAACCTAACCTAACCTAACCCAACCCAACCTAACCCAACCCAACCCAACCTAACCTAACCCAACCCAACCCAACCTAACCCAACCTAACCTAACCTAACCTAACCTAACGACGGTTGCAAGCGCTTTCACATTAGATATCGCAGTTCCCGACTTGTAATGGTGAAAAACAGCGCATGTCACTAAGTGACATTGTTTAATGCAGTTTTACGACGGTTCATACCTTAACCTAACCTAACCTAACCTTACCTTACCTAACCTAACTTAACCTAACCTAACCTAACCTAACTTAACCCAACCTAACCTAACTTAACCCAACCCAACCCAACCCAACCAAACCTAACCTAACCTAGCCTTACCCAACCCAACCCAACCAAACCCAACCTAACCTAACATAATCTAACCTAACCCAACCCAACCCAACCCAACCTAACCTAACCTAATCTAACCTAACCTAAACCAACCCAACCCAACCCAACCCCACCCAACCTAACCTAACCTAACCTAACCTCACCAAGCCTAACCTAACCTAACCTAACCTGACCTAACCTAACCTAACCTAACCTTACCTAACCTAACCTAACCTAACATAACCTAAAGTAACCTAACCTAACCTAACGTAACCTAACCTAACCAAACCTAACCAACCCAACCCAAACCAACCTAACCTAATCCAACCCAACCTAACCCAACCTAACCTAACCTAACCTAACCTGACCCAACCTAACCCAACCCAACCTAACCTAACCTAACCCAACCCAACCCAACCTAACCCAACCTAACCTAACCTAACCTAACCTAACGATGGTTGCAAGCGCTTTCACATTACATATTGCAGTTCCCGACTTGTAATGGTGAAAACACCGCATCTGACTAAGTGACATTGTTTAATGCAGTTTTACGACGGTTCATATCTTAACATAACCTAACATCGCACTTGTATCTAAAAACGCTCTATTACACTGTTTCGTTCACAAATACGATATTTGCATAACCTCACAGTTTTCACCAACTTATTGCAGTACAGAACTCTGTATCTCGCTAAATGACATTGTTCTATAAGGTTTCACGATCTTTGCATGCGCTTTAACGAGAATATCACAATATAGCAGTTTCGCACTTGTAACGGTACAACACGCAGTATCTGGCTTGTCCATGCCGTTTTGTGTGCTTTCACATTTCACCTATTGCAGTTTCGTACATGCAATAAAACACTATCTCGTTAGATGACGTCCTTTTTGGTGGTTTCATGACGCTACCTATCTTAAACTAACATAACTCAACCTAACATAACCATCGCACTTCTATCGTTAGAAAACGTTTACTCGCTACTTTACAATGCTCTCTACAACATTACGACGGTTTCATGCACTTTCACATCAGATATCGCACTTCCCGACTTGTAATGGTGAAAAACACTGCATCTCACTAAGTGAGATTGTTTATTGCGGTTTTACGACGGTTCATATCTTAACCTAACCTACATTCGCACTTGTATCTAAACACGCTCTATTACACTGTTTCGTTCACAATTACAATATTTGCATGACCTCACAGTTTTTCACCAACTTATTACAGTACAGAACGCTGTATCTTGCTAAATGACATCATTCTTTAAGGTTTCACAATGCTTGCATGCGCTTTAACGAGAATATCACAACATAGCAGTTTCGCGCTTGTAACGGTACAACACGCAGTATTTGGCTTGTTCATGCTGTTTTGTGTGCTTTCACATTTCAGCTATCGCAGTTTCGTACTCGCAATAAAACAACACTATCTGGTTAGATGACGTCGTTTTTGGTGGTTTCACGACGCTACCTAGCTTAAACTAACATAACTCAACCTAACATAACCTTCGCACTTCTATCGTTAGAAAACGTTTTACTCGCTACTTTACAATGCTTTCTACAACATTACGGCGGTTTCATGCGATTTAACATAAGATATCGCAGTTCCCGACTTGTTATGGTGAAAAACACTCCATCTCACTAAGTGACATTGTTTAATGCCGTTTTACGACGGTTCATTTCTTAACCTAACCTAACCTAACCTTACCTAACCTAACCTAACCTAACCTAAGCTAACTTAACCTAACCTAACCAACCTTACCTAACCTAACCTAACCTAACGTAACGTAACGTAACCTAACCTGACCTAACGTAACCTAACCTAAGCTAACCTAACCTAACCTAACGTAACCTAACCTAACCCAACCTAACCTAACCTAACCTAACCCAACCTAACCCAACCCAACCCAACCCAACCTAACCTAACCCAACCCAACCCAACCTAACCCAACCTAACCTAACCTAACCTAACCTAACCCAACCCAACCTAACCCAACCCAACCTAACCTAACCCAACCCAACCTAACCTAACCTAACCTAACCTAACGACGGTTGCAAGCGCTTTCACATTAGATATCACAGTTCCCGACTTGTAATGGTGAAAAACACCGCATCTCACTAAGTGACATTGTTTAATGCAGTTTTACGACGGTTCATATCTTAACCTAACCTAATCTAACCTAACCTTACCTTACCTAACCTAACTTAACCTAACCTAACCTAACCTAACTTAACCTAACCTAACCTAACTTAACCCAACCCAACCCAACCCAACCTAACCAAACCTAACCTAACCTAGCCTTACCCAACCCAACCCAACCAAACCCAACCTAACCTAACATAATCTAACCTAACCCAACCCAACCCAACCCAACCTAACCTAACCTAATCTAACCTAACCTAAACCAACCCAACCCAACCCAACCCCACCCAACCTAACCTAACCTAACCTAACCTCACCAAACCTAACCTAACCTAACCTAACCTGACCTAACCTAACCTAACCTAACCTTACCTAACCTAACCTAACCTAACATAACCTAACGTAACCTAACCTAACCTAACGTAACCTAACCTAACCCAACCTAACCAACGCAATCCAACCCAACCTAACCTAACCCAACCCAACCCAACCTAACCCAACCTAACCTAACCTAACCTAACCCAAACTAACCCAACCCAACCTAACCTAACCCAACCCAACGCAACCTAACCCAACCTAACATAACCTAACCTAACATAACCTAACGACGGTTGCAAGCGCTTTCACATTAGATATCGCAGTTCCCGACTTGTAATGGTGAAATACACTGCATCTCCCTAAGTGACATTGTTTAATGCGGCTTTACGACGGTTCATATCTTAACCTAACCTAACATTCGCACTTTTATCTAAAAACGCTCATTACACTGTTTCGTTCACATTTAAGATATTTGCATGACCAGTTTTTCACCAACCTATTACAGTACAGAACGCTGTATATCGCTAAATGACATCGTTATTTAAGGTTTCACGATGCTTGCATGCGCTTTAACGAGAATATCACAATATAGCAGTTTCGCACTTGTAACGGTACAACACGCAGTATCTGGCTTGTTCATGCCGTTTTGTGTGCTTTCACACATTTCACCTATTGCAGTTTCGTATATGCAATAAAACAACACTATCTCGTTAGATGACGTCCTTTTTGGTGGTTTCACGATGCCACCTAGCTTAAACTAACATTACTCAACCTAACATAACCTTCGCACTTCTATCGTTAGAAAACGTTTTACTCGCTGCTTCACAATGCTTTCTACAACCTTACGACGGTTTGATGCGATTTAATAAGATATCGCAGTTCTCGACGTGTAATGGTGAAAAACACTGCATCTCACTAAGTGACATTGTTTATTGCGGTTTTACGACGGTTCATATCTTAACCTAACCCAACCATCGCACTTGTATCTAAAACGCTCTATTACATTGTTTCGTTCATATATACGATATTTGCATAACCTCACAGTTTTTCACAAATTTATTGCAGTACAGAATGCGGTATCTCGCTAAATGACTTCGTTTTTTAAGGTTTCACGATGCTTGCATGCGCTTTACCGAGAACATCACAATATAGCAGTTTCGCACTTGTAACGGTACAACACGCAATGTCTGGCTTGTTCGTGCCGTTTTGTGTGCTTTCACATTTCACCTTTTGCAGTTTCGTACATGCAATAAAACAACACTATCTCGTTAGATGACGTCCTTTTTTGGTGGTTTCACGACGCTACCTAGCTTAAGCTAACATAACTCAACCTAACATACCTTCGCACTTCTATCGTTAGAAAACGTTTTACTCGCTACTTTACAATGCTTTCTACAACATTACGACGGTTTCATGCGATTTAACATAAGATATAGCAGTTCCCGACTTGTAATGGGGAAAAACACTGCATCTCACTAAGTGACATTGTTTAATGCAGTTTTACGACGGTTCATATCTTAGCCTAACCTAACCTAACCTAACCTTACCTAACCTAACCTAACCTAACACAACCCAACCCAACCCAACCCAACCTAACCTAACCTAACCCAACCCAACCCAACCAAATCCAACCCAACCTAACCTAACCTAACCTAACCCAACCCAACACAACCTAACCTAAAGTAACCTAACCTAACCTAACCTAACCCAACGCAACCCAACCCAACCCAACCTAACCTAACCTAAGCTAACCTAACCCAACCTAACCTAACCTTACCTAACCTAACCTAACCCAACCCAACCCAACCTAACCCAACCCAACCCAACCTAACCTAACCTAACCTAACCTAACCAAACCTAACCTAACCTAACCTAACCTAACCTTACCTAACCTAACCTAACCTAAACTAACCTAACGTAACCTAACCTAACCTAACCTAAGGTAAAGTAACCTAACCTAACCTAACCCAACCTAACCCAACCTGACCCAACCCAACCCAACCCAACCCAACCTAACCTAATCCAACCCAAAGCAACCTAACCTAACCTAACCTAACCTAACCTAACCTAACCTAACGACGGTTGCAAGCGCTTTCACATTAGATATCGCAGTTCTCGACTTGTAATGGTGAAAAACACTGCATCTCATTAAGTGACATTGTTTAATGCGGTTTTACGACGGTTCATATCTTAACCTAACCTAACATTCGCACTTGTATCTAAAAACGCTCTGTTACAATGTTTCGTTCAAAATTTGGATATTTGCATTACCTCAAAGCTTTTCAGCAACTTATGGCAGTACAGAACGCTGTATCTCGCTAAATGACATCGTTTTTTAAGGTTTCACGATGCTTGCATGCGCTTTAACGAGAATATCACAATATAGCAGTTTCGCACTTTTAACGGTAAAACACGAAGTATCTGGCTTGTTCATGCCGTTTTGTGTGCTTTCACAACTTTTCACCTATCGCAGTTTCGTACTCGCAATAAAACAACACGATCTCGTTAGATGACGTCGTTTTTGGAGGTTTCACGACGCTACCTAGCTTAAACTAACATACCTACACCTAACATATCCTTCGCACTTCTATAGTTAGAAAACGTTTTACTCGCTACTTTACATTTCTTTCTACAACATATGACGGTTTCAAGCGCTTTCACATTAGATATCGCAGTTCCCGACTTGTAATGGTGAAAAACACTGCATCTCACTAAGTGACATTGTTTAATGCGGTTTTACGACGGTTCATATCTTAACCTAGCCTAACCTAACCTAACCTTACCTAACCTAACCTAACCTAACCAAACTTAACCTAACCTAACCTAACCTAACCCAACCCAACCCAACACAACCCAACTCAACCTAACCTAACCTAACCTAACCTTACCCAACCCAACCCAACCAAACCCAACCTAACCTAACCTAACCTAACCCAACCCAACCCAACCCAACCTAACCTAACCTAACCTAACCTAAACCAACCCAACCCAACCCCACCCAACCTAACCTTACCTAACCTAACCTAACCAAACCTAACCTAACCTAACCTAACCTGACCTAACCTAACCTAACCTTACCTAACCTATCCTAACCTAACCTAACCTAACGTAACCTAACCTAACCCAACCTAACGTAACCTAACATAACCTAACCTAACCTGACATGCCCTAACCTAACCTAACCTAACCCAACCTAACCCAACCCAACCCAACACAACCCAACCCAACCTAACCTAATCCAACCCAAACCAACCCAACTTAACCTAACCTAACCTAACCTAACGACGGTTGCAAGCGCTTTCACATTAGATATCGCAGTTCCCGACTTGTAATGGTGAAAAACACTGCATCTCACTAAGTGGCATTGTTTATTGCGGTTTTACGACGGTTCATATCTTAACCAAACCTAACATTCGCACTCTTATCACAAAACGCTCTACTACACTGTTTCGTTCACAATTACAATATTTGCATGACCTCACAGTTTTTCACCAACTTATTACAGTACAGAACGCTGTATCTCGCTAAATGACATCATTCTTTAAGGTTTCACAACCTTGCATGCGCTTTAACGAGAATATCACAGTATAGCAGTTTCGCACTTGTAACGGTACAACACGCAGTATCTGGCTTGTCCATGCCGTTTTGTGTGCTTTCACAACATTTCACCTATTGCAGTTTCGTACATGCAATAAAACACTATCTCGTTAGATGACGTCCTTTTTGGTGGTTTCATGACGCTACCTATCTTAAACTAACATAACTCAACCTAACATAACCATCGCACTTCTATCGTTAGAAAACGTTTACTCGCTACTTTACAATGCTCTCTACAACATTACAACGGTTTCATGCACTTTCACATCAGATATCGCACTTCCCGACTTGTAATGGTGAAAAACACTGCATCTCACTAAGTGAGATTGTTTATTGCGGTTTTACGACGGTTCATATCTTAACCTAACCTACATTCGCACTTGTATCTAAACACGCTCTATTACACTGTTTCGTTCACAATTACAATATTTGCATGACCTCACAGTTTTTCACCAACTTATTACAGTACAGAACGCTGTATCTCGCTAAATGACATCATTCTTTAAGGTTTCACAATGCTTGCATGCGCTTTAACGAGAATATCACAACATAGCAGTTTCGCGCTTGTAACGGTACAACACGCAGTATTTGGCTTGTTCATGCTGTTTTGTGTGCTTTCACATTTCAGCTATCGCAGTTTCGTACTCGCAATAAAACAACACTATCTGGTTAGATGACGTCGTTTTTGCTGGTTTCACGACGCTACCTAGCTTAAACTAACATAACTCAACCTAACATAACCTTCGCACTTCTATCGTTAGAAAACGTTTTACTCGCTACTTTACAATGCTTTCTACAACATTATGGCGGTTTCATGCGATTTAACATAAAATATCGCAGTTCCCGACTTGTTATGGTGAAAAACACTCCATCTCACTAAGTGACATTGTTTAATGCCGTTTTACGACGGTTCATTTCTTAACCCAACCTAACCCAACCTAACCTAACCTAACCTAACCTAACCCAACCCAACCTAACCCAACCCAACCTAACCTAACCCAACCCAACCCAACCTAACCCAACCTAACCTAACCTAACCTAACCTAACGACGGTTGCAAGCGCTTTCACATTAGATATCACAGTTCCCGACTTGTAATGGTGAAAAACACCGCATCTCACTAAGTGACATTGTTTAATGCAGTTTTACGACGGTTCATATCTTAACCTAACCTAATCTAACCTAACCTTACCTTACCTAACCTAACTTAACCTAACCTAACCTAACCTAACTTAACCTAACCTAACCTAACTTAACCCAACCCAACCCAACCCAACCCAACCTAACCAAACCTAACCTAACCTAGCCTTACCCAACCCAACCCAACCAAACCCAACCTAACCTAACATAATCTAACCTAACCCAACCCAACCCAACCCAACCTAACCTAACCTAATCTAACCTAACCTAAACCAACCCAACCCAACCCAACCCCACCCAACCTAACCTAACCTAACCTAACCTCACCAAACCTAACCTAACCTAACCTAACCTGACCTAACCTAACCTAACCTAACCTTACCTAACCTAACCTAACCTAACATAACCTAACGTAACCTAACCTAACCTAACGTAACCTAACCTAACCCAACCTAACCAACCCAATCCAACCCAACCTAACCTAACCCAACCCAACCCAACCTAACCCAACCTAACCTAACCTAACCTAACCCAAACTAACCCAACCCAACCTAACCTAACCCAACCCAACCCAACCTAACCCAACCTAACATAACCTAACCTAACATAACCTAACGACGGTTGCAAGCGCTTTCACATTAGATATCGCAGTTCCCGACTTGTAATGGTGAAATACACTGCATCTCCCTAAGTGACATTGTTTAATGCGGCTTTACGACGGTTCATATCTTAACCTAACCTAACATTAGCACTTTTATCTAAAAACGCTCATTACACTGTTTCGTTCACATTTAAGATATTTGCATGACCAGTTTTTCACCAACCTATTACAGTACAGAACGCTGTATATCGCTAAATGACATCGTTATTTAAGGTTTCACGATGCTTGCATGCGCTTTAACGAGAATATCACAATATAGCAGTTTCGCACTTGTAACGGTACAACACGCAGTATCTGGCTTGTTCATGCCGTTTTGTGTGCTTTCACACATTTCACCTATTGCAGTTTCGTATATGCAATAAAACAACACTATCTCGTTAGATGACGTCCTTTTTGGTGGTTTCACGATGCTACCTAGCTTAAACTAACATTACTCAACCTAACATAACCTTCGCACTTCTATCGTTAGAAAACGTTTTACTCGCTGCTTCACAATGCTTTCTACAACCTTACGACGGTTTGATGCGATTTAATAAGATATCGCAGTTCCCGACTTGTAATGGTGAAAAACACTGCATCTCACTAAGTGACATTGTTTATTGCGGTTTTACGACGGTTCATTTCTTAACCTAACCTAACCTAACCTTACCTAACCTAACCTAACCTAACCTAAGCTAACTTAACCTAACCTAACCAACCTTACCTAACCTAACCTAACCTAACGTAACGTAACGTAACCTAACCTAACCTAACCTAACCTAACCTAAGCTAACCTAACCTAACCTAACGTAACCTAACCTAACCCAACCTAACCTAACCTAACCTAACCTAACCCAACCTAACCCAACCCAACCCAACCTAACCTAACCCAACCCAACCCAACCTAACCCAACCTAACCTAGCCTAACCTAACCTAACCTAACCCAACCCAACCTAACCCAACTCAACCTAACCTAACCCAACCCAACCCAACCTAACCCAACCTAACCTAACCTAACCTAACCTAACGACGGTTGCAAGCGCTTTCACATTAGATATCACAGTTCCCGGCTTGTAATGGTGAAAAACACCGCATCTCACTAAGTGACATTGTTTAATGCAGTTTTACAACGGTTCATATCTTAACCTAACCTAACCTAACCTAACCTTACCTTACCTAACCTAACTTAACCTAACCTAACCTAACTTAACCCAACCCAACCCAACCCAACCAAACCTAACCTAACCTAGCCTTACCCAACCAAACCCAACCAAACCCAACGTAACCTAACATAATCTAACCTAACCCAACCCAACCCAACCCAACCCAACCTAACCTAACCTAATCTAACCTAACCTAAACCAACCCAACCCAACCCAACCCCACCCAACCTAACCTAACCTAACCTAACCTCACCAAACCTAACCTAACCTAACCTAACCTGACCTAACCTAACCTAACCTAACCTTACCTAACCTAACCTAACCTAACATAACCTAACGTAACCTAACCTAACCTAACGTAACCTAACCTAACCCAACCTAACCAACCCAATCCAACCCAACCTAACCTAACCCAACCCAACCCAACCTAACCCAACCTAACCTTACCTAACCTAACCCAACCTAACCCAACCCAACCTAACCTAACCCAACCCAACCCAACCTAACCCAACCTAACATAACCTAACCTAACCTAACCTAACGACGGTTGCAAGCGCTTTCACATTAGATATCGCAGTTCCCGACTTGTAATGGTGAAATACACTGCATCTCCCTAAGTGACATTGTTTAATGCGGCTTTACGACGGTTCATATCTTAACCTAACCTAACATTCGCACTTTTATCTAAAAACGCTCATTACACTGTTTCGTTCACATTTAAGATATTTGCATGACCAGTTTTTCACCAACCTATTACAGTACAGAACGCTGTATGTCGCTAAATGACATCGTTATTTAAGGTTTCACGATGCTTGCATGCGCTTTAACGAGAATATCACAATATAGCAGTTTCGCACTTGTAACGGTACAACACGCAGTATCTGGCTTGTTCATGCCGTTTTGTGTGCTTTCACACATTTCACCTATTGCAGTTTCGTATATGCAATAAAACAACACTATCTCGTTAGATGACGTCCTTTTTGGTGGTTTCACGATGCTACCTAGCTTAAACTAACATTACTCAACCTAACATAACCTTCGCACTTCTATCGTTAGAAAACGTTTTACTCGCTGCTTCACAATGCTTTCTACAACCTTACGACGGTTTGATGCGATTTAATAAGATATCGCAGTTCCCGACTTGTAATGGTGAAAAACACTGCATCTCACTAAGTGACATTGTTTAATGCGGTTTTACGACGGTTCATATCTTAACCTAACCTAACCTAACCTAACCTTACCTAACCTAACCTAACCTAACCAAACTTAACCTAACCTAACCTAACCTAACCCAACCCAACCCAACACAACCCAACTCAACCTAACCTAACCTAACCTAACCTTACCCAACCCAACCCAACCAAACCCAACCTAACCTAACCTAACCTAACCCAACCCAACCCAACCCAACCTAACCTAACCTAACCTAACCTAAACCAACCCAACCCAACCCCACCCAACCTAACCTTACCTAACCTAACCTAACCAAACCTAACCTAACCTAACCTAACCTGACCTAACCTAACCTAACCTTACCTAACCTAACCTAACCTAACCTAACGTAACCTAACCTAACCTAACCTAACGTAACCTAACATAACCTAACCTAACCTAACCTGCCCTAACCTAACCTAACCTAACCCAACCTAACCCAACCCAACCCAACACAACCCAACCCAACCTAACCTAATCCAACCCAAACCAACCCAACTTAACCTAACCTAACCTAACCTAACGACGGTTGCAAGCGCTTTCACATTAGATATCGCAGTTCTCGACTTGTAATGGTGAAAAACACTGCATCTCACTAAGTGACATTGTTTATTGCGGTTTTACGACGGTTCATATCTTAACCAAACCTAACATTCGCACTTGTATCACAAAACGCTCTATTACACTGTTTCGTTCACAATTACAATATTTGCATGACCTCACAGTTTTTCACCAACTTATTACAGTACAGAACGCTGTATCTCGCTAAATGACATCATTCTTTAAGGTTTCACAACCTTGCATGCGCTTTAACGAGAATATCACAGTATAGCAGTTTCGCACTTGTAACGGTACAACACGCAGTATCTGGCTTGTCCATGCCGTTTTGTGTGCTTTCACAACATTTCACCTATTGCAGTTTCGTACATGCAATAAAACACTATCTCGTTAGATGACGGCCTTTTTGGTGGTTTCATGACGCTACCTATCTTAAACTAACATAACTCAACCTAACATAACCATCGCACTTCTATCGTTAGAAAACGTTTACTCGCTACTTTACAATGCTCTCTACAACATTACGACGGTTTCATGCACTTTCACATCAGATATCGCACTTCCCGACTTGTAATGGTGAAAAACACTGCATCTCACTAAGTGAGATTGTTTATTGCGGTTTTACGACGGTTCATATCTTAACCTAACCTACATTCGCACTTGTATCTAAACACGCTCTATTACACTGTTTCGTTCACAATTACAATATTTGCATGACCTCACAGTTTTTCACCAACTTATTACAGTACAGAACGCTGTATCTCGCTAAATGACATCATTCTTTAAGGTTTCACAATGCTTGCATGCGCTTTAACGAGAATATCACAACATAGCAGTTTCGCGCTTGTAACGGTACAACACGCAGTATTTGGCTCGTTCATGCTGTTTTGTGTGCTTTCACATTTCAGCTATCGCAGTTTCGTACTCGCAATAAAACAACACTATCTGGTTAGATGACGTCGTTTTTGGTGGTTTCACGACGCTACCTAGCTTAAACTAACATAACTCAACCTAACATAACCTTCGCACTTCTATCGTTAGAAAACGTTTTACTCGCTACTTTACAATGCTTTCTACAACATTACGGCGGTTTCATGCGATTTAACATAAGATATCGCAGTTCCCGACTTGTTATGGTGAAAAACACTCCATCTCACTAAGTGACATTGTTTAATGCCGTTTTACGACGGTTCATTTCTTAACCTAACCTAACCTAACCTAACCTTACCTAACCTAACCTAACCTAAGCTAACTTAACCTAACCTAACCAACCTTACTTAACCTAACCTAACCTAACGTAACGTAACGTAACCTAACCTAACCTAACGTAACCTAACCTAAGCTAACCTAACCTAACCTAACGTAACCTAACCTAACCCAACCTAACCTAACCTAACCTAACCTAACCCTACCTAACCCAACCCAACCCAACCTAACCTAACCCAACCCAACCCAACCTAACCCAACCTAACCTAACCTAACCTAACCTAACCTAACCCAACCCAACCTAACCCAACCCAACCTAACCTAACCCAACCCAACCCAACCTAACCCAACCTAACCTAACCTAATCTAACCTAACCTAACGACGGTTGCAAGCGCTTTCACATTAGATATCACAGTTCCCGTCTTGTAATGGTGAAAAACACCGCATCTCACTAAGTGACATTGTTTAATGCAGTTTTACGACGGTTCATATCTTAACCTAACCTAACCTAACCTTACCTTACCTAACCTAACTTAACCTAACCTAACCTAACTTAACCCAACCCAACCCAACCCAACCCAACCAAACCTAACCTAACCTAGCCTTACCCAACCCAACCCAACCAAACCCAACCTAACCTAACATAATCTAACCTAACCCAACCCAACCCAACCCAACCCAACCTAACCTAACCTAATCTAACCTAAACCAACCCAACCCAACCCAACCCCACCCAACCTAACCTAACCTAACCTAACCTCACCAAACCTAACCTAACCTAACCTAACCTGACCTAACCTAACCTAACCTAACCTTACCTAACCTAACCTAACCTAACATAACCTAACGTAACCTAACCTAACCTAACGTAACCTAACCTAACCCAACCTAACCAACCCAATCCAACCCAACCTAACCTAACCCAACCCAACCCAACCTAACCCAACCTAACCTAACCTAACCTAACCCAACCTAACTCAACCCAACCTAACCTAACCCAACCCAACCCAACCTAACCCAACCTAACATAACCTAACCTAACCTAACCTAACGACGGTTGCAAGCGCTTTCACATTAGATATCGCAGTTCCCGACTTGTAATGGTGAAATACACTGCATCTCCCTAAGTGACATTGTTTAATGCGGCTTTACGACGGTTCATATCTTAACCTAACCTAACATTCGCACTTTTATCTAAAAACGCTCATTACACTGTTTCGTTCACATTTAAGATATTTGCATGACCAGTTTTTCACCAACCTATTACAGTACAGAACGCTGTATGTCGCTAAATGACATCGTTATTTAAGGTTTCACGATGCTTGCATGCGCTTTAACGAGAATATCACAATATAGCAGTTTCGCACTTTTAACGGTACAACACGCAGTATCTGGCTTGTTCATGCCGTTTTGTGTGCTTTCACACATTTCACCTATTGCAGTTTCGTATATGCAATAAAACAACACTATCTCGTTAGATGACGTCCTTTTTGGTGGTTTCACGATGCTACCTAGCTTAAACTAACATTACTCAACCTAACATAACCTTCGCACTTCTATCGTTAGAAAACGTTTTACTCGCTGCTTCACAATGCTTTCTACAACCTTACGACGGTTTGATGCGATTTAATAAGATATCGCAGTTCCCGACTTGTAATGGTGAAAAACACTGCATCTCACTAAGTGACATTGTTTATTGCGGTTTTACGACGGTTCATATCTTAACCTAACCCAACCATCGCACTTGTATCTAAAACGCTCTATTACATTGTTTCGTTCATATATACGATATTTGCATAACCTCACAGTTTTTCACAAATTTATTGCAGTACAGAATGCTGTATCTCGCTAAATGACTTCGTTTTTTAAGGTTTCACGATGCTTGCATGCGCTTTACCGAGAACATCACAATATAGCAGTTTCGCACTTGTAACGGTACAACACGCAATGTCTGGCTTGTTCGTGCCGTTTTGTGTGCTTTCACATTTCACCTTTTGCAGTTTCGTACATGCAATAAAACAACACTATCTCGTTAGATGACGTCCTTTTTTGGTGGTTTCACGACGCTACCTAGCTTAAGCTAACATAACTCAACCTAACATAACCTTCGCACTTCTATCGTTAGAAAACGTTTTACTCGCTACTTTACAATGCTTTCTACAACATTACGACGGTTTCATGCGATTTAACATAAGATATAGCAGTTCCCGACTTGTAATGGGGAAAAACACTGCATCTCACTAAGTGACATTGTTTAATGCGGTTTTACGACGGTTCATATCTTAGCCTAACCTAACCTAACCTAACCTTACCTAACCTAACCTAACCTAACACAACCCAACCCAACCCAACCCAACCTAACCTAACCTAACCCAACCCAACCCAACCAAATCCAACCCAACCTAACCTAACCTAACCTAACCCAACCCAACACAACCTAACCTAAAGTAACCTTACCTAACCTAACCTAACCAAACCTAACCTAACCTAACCTAACCTGACCTAACCTAACCTAACCTTACCTAACCTAACCTAACCTAACCTAACGTAACCTAACCTAACCTAACCTAACGTAACCTAACATAACCTAACCTAACCTAACCTGCCCTAACCTAACCTAACCTAACCCAACCTAACCCAACCCAACCCAACACAACCCAACCCAACCTAACCTAATCCAACCCAAACCAACCCAACTTAACCTAACCTAACCTAACCTAACGACGGTTGCAAGCGCTTTGACATTAGATATCGCAGTTCCCGACTTGTATGGTGAAAAACACTGCATCTCACTAAGTGACATTGTTTATTGCGGTTTTACGACGGTTCATATCTTAACCAAACCTAACATTCGCACTTGTATCACAAAACGCTCTATTACACTGTTTCGTTCACAATTACAATATTTGCATGACCTCACAGTTTTTCACCAACTTATTACAGTACAGAACGCTGTATCTCGCTAAATGACATCATTCTTTAAGGTTTCACAACCTTGCATGCGCTTTAACGAGAATATCACAGTATAGCAGTTTCGCACTTGTAACGGTACAACACGCAGTATCTGGCTTGTCCATGCCGTTTTGTGTGCTTTCACAACATTTCACCTATTGCAGTTTCGTACATGCAATAAAACACTATCTCGTTAGATGACGGCCTTTTTGGTGGTTTCATGACGCTACCTATCTTAAACTAACATAACTCAACCTAACATAACCATCGCACTTCTATCGTTAGAAAACGTTTACTCGCTACTTTACAATGCTCTCTACAACATTACGACGGTTTCATGCACTTTCACATCAGATATCGCACTTCCCGACTTGTAATGGTGAAAAACACTGCATCTCACTAAGTGAGATTGTTTATTGCGGTTTTACGACGGTTCATATCTTAACCTAACCTACATTCGCACTTGTATCTAAACACGCTCTATTACACTGTTTCGTTCACAATTACAATATTTGCATGACCTCACAGTTTTTCACCAACTTATTACAGTACAGAACGCTGTATCTCGCTAAATGACATCATTCTTTAAGGTTTCACAATGCTTGCATGCGCTTTAACGAGAATATCACAACATAGCAGGTTCGCGCTTGTAACGGTACAACACGCAGTATTTGGCTTGTTCATGCTGTTTTGTGTGCTTTCACATTTCAGCTATCGCAGTTTCGTACTCGCAATAAAACAACACTATCTGGTTAGATGACGTCGTTTTTGGTGGTTTCACGACGCTACCTAGCTTAAACTAACATAACTCAACCTAACATAACCTTCGCACTTCTATCGTTAGAAAACGTTTTACTCGCTACTTTACAATGCTTTCTACAACATTACGGCGGTTTCATGCGATTTAACATAAGATATCGCAGTTCCCGACTTGTTATGGTGAAAAACACTCCATCTCACTAAGTGACATTGTTTAATGCCGTTTTACGACGGTTCATTTCTTAACCTAACCTAACCTAACCTAACCTTACCTAACCTAACCTAACCTAACCTAAGCTAACTTAACCTAACCTAACCAACCTTACCTAACCTAACCTAACCTAACGTAACGTAACGTAACCTAACCTAACCTAACGTAACCTAACCTAAGCTAACCTAACCTAACCTAACGTAACCTAACCTAACCCAACCTAACCTAACCTAACCTAACCTAACCCAACCTAACCCAACCCAACCCAACCTAACCTAACCCAACCCAACCCAACCTAACCCAACCTAACCTAACCTAACCTAACCTAACCTAACCCAACCCAACCTAACCCAACCCAACCTAACCTAACCCAACCCAACCCAACCTAACCCAACCTAACCTAACCTAACCTAACCTAACATAACGACGGTTGCAAGCGCTTTCACATTAGATATCACAGTTCCCGCCTTGTAATGGTGAAAAACACCGCATCTCACTAAGTGACATTGTTTAATGCAGTTTTACGACGGTTCATATCTTAACCTAACCTAACCTAACCTAACCTTACCTTACCTAACCTAACCTAACCTAACCTAACCTAACTTAACCTAACCTAACCTAACTTAACCCAACCCAACCCAACCCAACCAAACCTAACCTAACCTAGCCTTACCCAACCCAACCCAACCAAACCCAACCTAACGTAACATAATCTAACCTAACCCAACCCAACCCAACCCAACCTAACCTAACCTAATCTAACCTAACCTAAACCAACCCAACCCAACCCAACCCCACCCAACCTAACCTAACCTAACTTAACCTCACCAAACCTAACCTAACCTAACCTAACCTGACCTAACCTAACCTAACCTAACCTTACCTAACCTAACCTAACCTAACATAACCTAACGTAACCTAACCTAACCTAACGTAACCTAACCTAACCCAACCTAACCAACCCAATCCAACCCAACCTAACCTAACCCAACCCAACCCAACCTAACCCAACCTAACCTAACCTAACCTAACCCAACCTAACCCAACCCAACCTAACCTAACCCAACCCAACCCAACCTAACCCAACCTAACATAACCTAACCTAACCTAACCTAACGACGGTTGCAAGCGCTTTCACATTAGATATCGCAGTTCCCGACTTGTAATGGTGAAATACACTGCATCTCCCTAAGTGACATTGTTTAATGCGGCTTTACGACGGTTCATATCTTAACCTAACCTAACATTCGCACTTTTATCTAAAAACGCTCATTACACTGTTTCGTTCACATTTAAGATATTTGCATGACCAGTTTTTCACCAACCTATTACAGTACAGAACGCTGTATGTCGCTAAATGACATCGTTATTTAAGGTTTCACGATGCTTGCATGCGCTTTAACGAGAATATCACAATATAGCAGTTTCGCACTTGTAACGGTACAACACGCAGTATCTGGCTTGTTCATGCCGTTTTGTGTGCTTTCACACATTTCACCTATTGCAGTTTCGTATATGACTTAAAACAACACTATCTCGTTAGATGACGTCCTTTTTGGTGGTTTCACGATGCTACCTAGCTTAAACTAACATTACTCAACCTAACATAACCTTCGCACTTCTATCGTTAGAAAACGTTTTACTCGCTGCTTCACAATGCTTTCTACAACCTTACGACGGTTTGATGCGATTTAATAGGATATCGCAGTTCCCGACTTGTAATGGAGAAAAACACTGCATCTCACTAAGTGACATTGTTTATTGCGGTTTTACGACGGTTCATATCTTAACCTAACCCAACCATCGCACTTGTATCTAAAACGCTCTATTACATTGTTTCGTTCATATATACGATATTTGCATAACCTCACAGTTTTTCACAAATTTATTGCAGTACAGAATGCTGTATCTCGCTAAATGACTTCGTTTTTTAAGGTTTCACGATGCTTGCATGCGCTTTACCGAGAAGATCACAATATAGCAGTTTCGCACTTGTAACGGTACAACACGCAATCTCTGGCTTGTTCGTGCCGTTTTGTGTGCTTTCACATTTCACCTTTTGCAGTTTCGTACATGCAATAAAACAACACTATCTCGTTAAATGACGTCCTTTTTTGGTGGTTTCACGACGCTACCTAGCTTAAGCTAACATAACTCAACCTAACATAACCTTCGCACTTCTATCGTTAGAAAACGTTTTACTCGCTACTTTACAATGCTTTCTACAACATTACGACGGTTTCATGCGATTTAACATAAGATATAGCAGTTCCCGACTTGTAATGGGGAAAAACACTGCATCTCACTAAGTGACATTGTTTAATGCGGTTTTACGACGGTTCATATCTTAGCCTAACCTAACCTAACCTAACCTTACCTAACCTAACCTAACCTAACACAACCCAACCCAACCCAACCAAACCTAACCTAACCCAACCCAACCCAACCAAATCCAACCCAACCTAACCTAACCTAACCTAAACCAACCCAACACAACCTAACCTAAAGTAACCTAACCTAACCTAACCTAACCCAACGCAACCCAACCCAACCCAACCTAACCTAACCTAAGCTAACCTAACCCAACCTAACCTAACCTTACCTAACCTAACCTAACCCAACCCAACCCAACCTAACCCAACCCAACCCAACCTAACCTAACCTAACCTAACCAAACCTAACCTAACCTAACCTAACCTTAACTAACCTAACCTAACCTAAACTAACCTAACGTAACCTAACCTAACCTAACCTAACGTAAAGTAACCTAACCTAACCTAACCCAACCTAACCCAACCTAACCCAACCCAACCCAACCCAACCTAACCTAATCCAACCCAAAGCAACCTAACCTAACCTAACCTAACCTAACCTAACCTAACCTAACCTAACCTAACGACAGTTGCAAGCGCTTTCACATTAGATATCGCAGTTTCCGACTTGTAATGGTGAAAAACACTGCATCTCATTAAGTGACATTGTTTAATGCGGTTTTACGACGGTTCATATCTTAACCTAACCTAACATTCGCACTTGTATCTAAAAACGCTCTGTTACACTATTTCGTTCAAAATTTGGATATTTGCATTACCTCAAAGTTTTTCAGCAACTTATGGCAGTACAGAACGCTGTATCTCGCTAAATGACATCGTTTTTTAAGCTTTCACGATGCTTGCATGCGCTTTAACGAGAATATCACAATATAGCAGTTTCGCACTTTTAACGGTACAACACGCAGTATCTGGCTTGTTCATGCCGTTTTGTGTGCTTTCACAACTTTTCACCTATCGCAGTTTCGTACTCGCAATAAAACAACACGATCTCGTTAGATGACGTCGTTTTTGGAGGTTTCACGACGCTACCTAGCTTAAACTAATATACCTACACCTAACATATCCTTCGCACTTCTATAGTTAGAAAACGTTTTACTCGCTACTTTACATTTCTTTCTACAACATATGACGGTTTCAAGCGCTTTCACATTAGATATCGCAGTTCCCGACTTGTAATGGTGAAAAACACTGCATCTCACTAAGTGACATTGTTTAATGCGGTTTTACGACGGTTCATATCTTAACCTAACCTAACCTAACCTAACCTTACCTAACTTAACCTAACCTAACCTAACCTAACTTAACCTAACCTAACCTAACCTAACCCAACCAGACCCAACCCAACCCAACCCAACCTAACCTAACCTAACCTAACCTAACCTAACCCAACCCAACCCAACCCCACCCAAACTAACCTTACCTAACCTAACCTAACCAAACCTAACCTAACCTAACCTAACCTGACCTAACCTAACCTAACCTTACCTAACCTAACCTAACGTAACCTAACCTAACCTAACCTAACGTAACCTAACCTAACCTAACATACCCTAACCTAACGTAACCTAACCTACCCTAACCTAACCTAACCTAACCCAACCTAACCCAACCCAACACAACACAACCCAACCCAACCTAACCTAATCCAACCCAACTTAACCTTACCTAACCTAACCTAACGACGGTTGCAAGCGCTTTCACATTAGATATCGCAGTTCCCGACTTGTAATGGTGAAAAACACTGCATCTCACTAAGTGACATTGTTTATTGCGGTTTTACGACGGTTCATATCTTAACCTAACCTAACATTCGCACTTGTATCACAAAACGCTCTATTACACTGTTTCGTTCACAATTACAATATTTGCATGACCTCACAGTTTTTCACCAACTTATTACAGTACAGAACGCTGTATCTCGCTAAATGACATCATTCTTTAAGGTTTCACAATGCTTGCATGCGCTTTAACGAGAATATCACAGTATAGCAGTTTCGCACTTGTAACGGTACAACACGCAGTATCTGGCTTGTCCATGCCGTTTTGTGTGCTTTCACAACATTTCACCTATTGCAGTTTCGTATATGCAATAAAACACTATCTCGTTAGATGACGTCCTTTTTGGTGGTTTCATGACGCTACCTATCCTAAACTAACATAACTCAACCTAACATAACCATCGCACTTCTATCGTTAGAAAACGTTTACTCGCTACTTTACAATGCTCTCTACAACATTACGACGGTTTCATGCACTTTCACATCAGATATCGCACTTCCCGACTTGTAATGGTGAAAAACACTGCTTCTCACTAAGTGAGATTGTTTATTGCGGTTTTACGACGGTTCAAATCTCAACCTAACCTACATTCGCACTTGTATCACAAAACGCTCTATTACACTGTTTCGTTCACAATTACAATATTTGCATGACCTCACAGTTTTTCACCAACTTATTACAGTACAGAACGCTGTATCTCGCTAAATGACATCATTCTTTAAGGTTTCACAATGCTTGCATGCGCTTTAACGAGAATATCACAGTATAGCAGTTTCGCACTTGTAACGGTACAACACGCAGTATCTGGCTTGTCCATGCCGTTTTGTGTGCTTTCACAACATTTCACCTATTGCAGTTTCGTACATGCAATAAAACACTATCTCGTTAGATGACGGCCTTTTTGGTGGTTTCATGACGCTACCTATCTTAAACTAACATAACTCAACCTAACATAACCATCGCACTTCTATCGTTAGAAAACGTTTACTCGCTACTTTACAATGCTCTCTACAACATTACGACGGTTTCATGCACTTTCACATCAGATATCGCACTTCCCGACTTGTAATGGTGAAAAACACTGCATCTCACTAAGTGAGATTGTTTATTGCGGTTTTACGACGGTTCATATCTTAACCTAACCTACATTCGCACTTGTATCTAAACACGCTCTAATACACTGTTTCGTTCACATTTACGATATTTGCATGACCTCACAGTTTTTCACCAACTTATTGCAGTACAGAACGCTGTATCTCACTAAATTACATTGTTCTTTAAGGTTTCACGATGCT
This sequence comes from Rhipicephalus microplus, assembly GCF_043290135.1. Classification (NCBI taxonomy): domain Eukaryota; kingdom Metazoa; phylum Arthropoda; class Arachnida; order Ixodida; family Ixodidae; genus Rhipicephalus; species Rhipicephalus microplus. Next base: position 510,945,490 of record NC_134710.1, read on the forward strand.
TGCATGCGCTTTAACGAGAATATCACAGTATAGCAGTTTCGCACTTGTAACGGTACAACACGCTATATCTGGCTTGATCACCGTTTTGTGTGCTTTCACAACATTAACACCCATTGCAGTTTCGTACATGCAATAAAACAACACTATCTCGTTAGATGACGTCATTTTTGGTGGTTTCACGACGCTACCTACCTTAAACTAACATAACTCAACCTAACATAACCTTCGCACTTCTATCGTTAGAAAACTTTTTACTCGCTACTTTACAATGCTTTCTACAACATTACGGCGGTTTCATGCGCTTTAACATAAGATATCGCAGTTCCCGACTTGTAATGGTGAAAAACACTGTATCTCACTAAGTGACATTGTTTATTGCAGTTTTACGACGGTTCATATCTTAACCTAACCTACATTCGCACTTGTATCTAAAAACGCTCTGTTACACTGTTTCGTTCAAAATTTGGATATTTGCATTACCTCAAAGTTTTTCGGCAACTTATGGCAGTACAGAACGCTGTATCTCGCTAAATGACATCGTTTTTTAAGGTTTCACGATGCTTGCATGCGCTTTAACGAGAATATCACAATATAGCAGTTTCGCACTTTTAACGGTACAACACGCAGTATCTGGCTTGTTCATGCCGTTTCGTGTGCTTTCACAACTTTTCACCTATCGCAGTTTCGTACTCGCAATAAAACAACACGATCTCGTTAGATGACGTCGTTTTTGGAGGTTTCACGACGCTACCTAGCTTAAACTAACATACCTACACCTAACATATCCTTCGCACTTTTTTAGTTAGAAAACGTTTTACTCGCTACTTTACATTTCTTTCTACAACATATGACGGTTTCAAGCGCTTTCACATTAGATATCGCAGTTCCCGACTTGTAATGGTGAAAAACACTGCGTCTCACTAAGTGACATTGTTTAATGCGGTTTTACGACGGTTCATATCTTAACCTAACCTTACCTAACCTAACCTTACCTAACTTAACCTAACCTAACCTAACCTAACTTAACCTAACCTAACCTAACCTAACCCAACCAGACCCAACCCAACCCAACCTAACCTAACCTAACCTAACCTAACGCAACCCAACCCAACCCCACCCAACCTAACCTTACCTAACCTAACCTAACCAAACCTAACCTAACCTAACCTAACCTGACCTAACCTAACCTAACCTTACCTAACCTAACCTAACCTAACCTAACGTAACCTAACCTAACCTAACCTAACGTAACCTAACCTAACCTAACATACCCTAACCTAACGTAACCTAACCTACCCTAACCTAACCTAACCTAACCCAACCTAACCCAACCCAACACAACACAACCCAACCCAACCTAACCTAATCCAACCCAACCTAACCTAACCTAACCTAACCTAACGACGGTTGCAAGCGCTTTCACATTAGATATCACAGTTCCCGACTTGTAATGGTGAAAAACACTGCATCTCACTAAGTGACATTGTTTATTGCGGTTTTACGACGGTTCATATCTTAACCTAACCTAACATTCGCACTTGTATCACAAAACGCTCTATTACACTGTTTCGTTCACAATTACAATATTTGCATGACCTCACAGTTTTTCACCAACTTATTACAGTACAGAACGCTGTATCTCGCTAAATGACATCATTCTTTAAGGTTTCACAATGCTTGCATGCGCTTTAACGAGAATATCACAGTATAGCAGTTTCGCACTTGTAACGGTACAACACGCAGTATCTGGCTTGTCCATGCCGTTTTGTGTGCTTTCACAACATTTCACCTATTGCAGTTTCGTACATGCAATAAAACACTATCTCGTTAGATGACGGCCTTTTTGGTGGTTTCATGACGCTACCTATCTTAAACTAACATAACTCAACCTAACATAACCATCGCACTTCTATCGTTAGAAAACGTTTACTCGCTACTTTACAATGCTCTCTACAACATTACGACGGTTTCATGCATTTTCACATCAGATATCGCACTTCCCGACTTGTAATGGTGAAAAACACTGCTTCTCACTAAGTGAGATTGTTTATTGCGGTTTTACGACGGTTCATATCTCAACCTAACCTACATTCGCACTTGTATCTAAACACGCTCTATTACACTGTTTCGTTCACAATTACAATATTTGCATGACCTCACAGTTTTTCACCAACTTATTACAGTACAGAACGCTGAATCTCGCTAAATGACATCATTCTTTAAGGTTTCACAATGCTTGCATGCGCTTTAACGAGAATATCACAGTATAGCAGTTTCGCACTTGTAACGGTACAACACGCAGTATCTGGCTTGTCCATGCCGTTTTGTGTGCTTTCACAACATTTCACCTATTGCAGTTTCGTACATGCAATAAAACACTATCTCGTTAGATGACGTCCTTTTTGGTGGTTTCATGACGCTACCTATCTTAAACTAACATAACTCAACCTAACATAACCATCGCACTTCTATCGTTAGAAAACGTTTACTCGCTACTTTACAATGCTCTCTACAACATTACGACGGTTTCATGCACTTTCACATCAGATATCGCACTTCCCGACTTGTAATGGTGAAAAACACTGCATCTCACTAAGTGAGATTGTTTATTGCGGTTTTACGACGGTTCATATCTTAACCTAACCTACATTCGCACTTGTATCTAAACACGCTCTAATACACTGTTTCGTTCACATTTACGATATTTGCATGACCTCACAGTTTTTCACCAACTTATTGCAGTACAGAACGCTGTATCTCACTAAATTACATTGTTCTTTAAGGTTTCACGATGCTTGCATGCGCTTTAACGAGAATATCACAGTATAGCAGTTTCGCACTTGTAACGGTACAACACGCTATATCTGCCTTGATCACCGTTTTGTGTGCTTTCACAACATTAACACCCATTGCAGTTTCGTACATGCAATAAAACAACACTATCTCGTTAGATGACGTCATTTTTGGTGGTTTCACGACGCTACCTAGCTTAAACTAACATAACTCAACCTAACATAACCTTCGCACTTCTATCGTTAGAAAACTTTTTACTCGCTACTTTACAATGCTTTCTACAACATTACGGCGGTTTCATGCGCTTTAACATAAGATATCGCAGTTCCCGACTTGTAATGGTGAAAAACACTGTATCTCACTAAGTGACATTGTTTATTGCGGTTTTACGACGGTTCATATCTTAACCTAACCTACATTCGCACTTGTATCTAAAAACGCTCTAATACACTGTTCCGTTCACGTTTGCGATATTTGCATGACCTCACAGTTTTTCACCAACTTATTACAGTACAGAACGCTGTATCTCGCTAAATGACATCTTTCTTTAATGTTTTACGATGCTTGCATGCGTTTTAACGAGAATATCACAACATAGCAGTTTCGCGCTTGTAACGGTACAACACGCAGTATTTGGCTTGTTCATGCTGTTTTGTGTGCTTTCACATTTCAGCTATCGCAGTTTCGTACTCGCAATAAAACAACACTATCTGGTTATATCACGTCGTTTTTGGTGGTTTCACGACGCTACCTAGCTTAAACTAACATAACTCAACCTAACATAACCTTCGCACTTCTATCGTTAGAAAACGTTTTACTCGCTACTTTACAATGCTTTCTACAACATTACGGCGGTTTCATGCGATTTAACATAAGATATCGCAGTTCCCGACTTGTTATGGTGAAAAACACTGCATCTCACTAAGTGACATTGTTTAATGCCGTTTTACGACGGTTCATTTCTTAACCTAACCTAACCTAACCTAACCTTACCTAACCTAACCTAACCTAACCTAAGCTAACTTAACCTAACCTAACCAACCTTACCTAACCTAACCTAACGTAACGTAACGTAACCTAAACTAACCTAACGTAACCTAACCTATGCTAACCTAACCTAAAATAACGTAACCTAACCTAACCCAACCTAACCTAACCTAACCTAACCCAACCCAACCTAACCCAACCCAACCCAACCTAACCTAACCCAACCCAACCCAACCTAACCCAACCTAACCTAACCTAACCTAACCTAACCCAACCCAACCTAACCCAACCCAACCTAACCTAACCCAACCCAACCCAACCTAACCCAACCTAACCTAACCTAACCTAACGACGGTTGCAAGCGCTTTCACATTAGATATCGCAGTTCCCGACTTGTAATGGTGAAAAACAACGCATCTCACTAAGTGACATTGTTTAATGCAGTTTTACGACGGTTCATATCTTAACCTAACCTAACCTAACCTAACCAACCTTACCTAACCTAACCTAACGTAACGTAACGTAACGTAACCTAAACTAACCTAACGTAACCTAACCTAAGCTAACCTAACCTAACCTAACGTAACCTAACCTAAGCCAACCTAACCTAACCTAACCTAACCTAACCCAACCTAACCCAACCCAACCCAACCTAACCTAACCCGACCTAACCCAACCCAACCCAACCTAACCCAACCTAACCTAACCTAACCTAACCCAACCTAACCCAACCCAACCTAACCTAACCAAACCCAACCCAACCTAACCCAACCTAACATACCCTAACCTAACCTAACCTAACCTAACGACGGTTGCAAGCGCTTTCACATTAGATATCGCAGTTCCCGACTTGTAATGGTGAAATACACTGCATCTCCCTAAGTGACATTGTTTAATGCGGCTTTACGACGGTTCATATCTTAACCTAACCTAACATTCGCACTTTTATCTAAAAACGCTCATTACACTGTTTCGTTCACATTTAAGATATTTGCATGACCAGTTTTTCACCAACCTATTACAGTACAGAACGCTGTATATCGCTAAATGACATCGTTATTTAAGGTTTCACGATGCTTGCATGCGCTTTAACGAGAATATCACAATATAGCAGTTTCGCACTTGTAACGGTACAACACGCAGTATCTGGCTTGTTCATGCCGTTTTGTGTGCTTTCACACATTTCACCTATTGCAGTTTCGTATATGCAATAAAACAACACTATCTCGTTAGATGACGTCCTTTTTGGTGGTTTCACGATGCTACCTAGCTTAAACTAACATAACTCAACCTAACATAACCTTCGCACTTCTATCGTTAGAAAACGTTTTACTCGCTGCTTTACAATGCTTTCTACAACCTTACGACGGTTTGATGCGATTTAATAAGATATCGCAGTTCCCGACTTGTAATGGTGAAAAACACTGCATCTCACTAAGTGACATTGTTTATTGCGGTTTTACGACGGTTCATATCTTAACCTAACCTAACATTCCCACTTGTATCTAAAAACGCTCTATTACACTGTTTCGTTCAAAATTTGGATATTTGCATTACCTCAAAGTTTTTCAGCAACTTATGGCAGTACAGAACGCTGTATCTCGCTAAATGACATCGTTTTTTAAGGTTTCACGATGCTTGCATGCGCTTTAACGAGAATATCACAAAATAGCAGTTTCGCACTTTTAACGGTACAACACGCAGTATCTGGCTTGTTCATGCCGTTTTGTGTGCTTTCACAACTTTTCACCTATCGCAGTTTCGTACTCGCAATAAAACAACACGATCTCGTTAGATGACGTCGTTTTTGGAGGTTTCACGACGCTACCTAGCTTAAACTAACATACCTACACCTAACATATCCTTCGCACTTCTATAGTTAGAAAACGTTTTACTCGCTACTTTACATTTCTTTCTACAACATATGACGGTTTCAAGCGCTTTCACATTAGATATCGCAGTTCCCGACTTGTAATGATGAAAAACACTGCATCTCACTAAGTGACATTGTTTAATGCGGTTTTACGACGGTTCATAACCTAACCTAACCTAACCTAACCTAACCTAACCTTACCTAACCTAACCTAACCTAACCAAACTTAACCTAACCTAACCTAACCTAACCCAACCCAACCCAACACAACCCAACTCAACCTAACCTAACCTAACCTAACCTTACCCAACCCAACCCAACCAAACCCAACCTAACCTAACCTAACCCAACCCAACCCAACCCAACCCAACCTAACCTAACCTAACCTAACCTAAACCAACCCAACCCAACCCCACCCAACCTAACCTTACCTAACCTAACCTAACCAAACCTAACCTAACCTAACCTAACCTGACCTAACCTAACCTAACCTTACCTGACCTAACCTAACCTAACCTAGCGTAACCTAACCTAACCTAACCTAACGTAACCTAACCTAACCTAACATACCCTAACCTTGTTCTGCTTTACGAGCTCAGCAAAGACACAACCACACGAGACGCTAGCTAGCAAGGGACTGTTTATTGATGGCTGCCGCGCCGCGCGCGCGCCCTCTCTCAAGGTGGCCAGGTGAGGTGGGATCATCCCGATTTATTAAGCGGTGGCCCGCCTGGTACATCCTCCTTTTTCTTTAGGTGATGTAGTCGGCAAAGCGCGTCGGTGCTCTACGTGGCCTAGTTGATCTTCTGAGACTCGAGTCGGCTGCTTCTTGTGCCTGGCAAGTGACCTTATGCTGGGACGGGACCACGTCGGGGTCCCTTGATGGTTGACTTGCAATGGGTGGTGCACGTGCAGCTGACTGGTTCAGTAGAGCATCCGATGCAGGCGCCTGTTGTGACGGATGTCGTTCCTTTCGTGATGCGGATGCTGTTGTCAAATCGGGCGCTGTATCTGATGTTGAATGTTGTCTATGCTGTATAGGCGACGGGATTATCGGTGCGACATCCTTGTCATCCAGTGGGTCTAAGTGTTCGGGCGTCCTTTTTAGATGCTGACGATTCCTTCGATAACGCCGGCCTTCATCTGTACAGACTATGTAAGATCTAGGGCCAGCAAGTTTCTCTACTCGGGCCTGTCGGCTGCGCCAGCCGGGGGTTGTGGCGTGCCCCTGTAATCCAGCTACTTGGAGGCTTGCACTAGTGGACGGGTTGAGGCTGGGAGTCCTGTCCCATGTTGACTTATGTTGATCGGGTGTCCGCGCTAAGCTGGGCGTCGATATGGTGGCCCGCCTGGTACAAACCTAACGTAACCTAACCTACCCTAACCTAACCTAACCTAACCCAACGTAACCCAACCCAACACAACACAACCCAACCCAACCTAACCTAATCCAACCCAACTTAACCTAACCTAACCTAACCTAACGACGGTTGCAAGCGCTTTCACATTAGATATCGCAGTTCCCGACTTGTAATGGTGAAAAACACTGCATCTCACTAAGTGACATTGTTTATTGCGGTTTTACGACGGTTCATATCTTAACCTAACCTAACATTCGCACTTGTATCACAAAACGCTCTATTACACTGTTTCGTTCACAATTACAAAATTTGCATGACCTCACAGTTTTTCACCAACTTATTACAGTACAGAACGCTGTATCTCGCTAAATGACATCATTATTTAAGGTTTCACAATGCTTGCATGCGCTTTAACGAGAATATCACACTATAGCAGTTTCGCACTTGTAACGGTACAACACGCAGTATCTGGCTTGTCCATGCCGTTTTGTGTGCTTTCACAACATTTCACCTATTGCAGTTTCGTACATGCAATAAAACACTATCTCGTTAGATGACGTCCTTTTTGGTGGTTTCATGACGCTACCTATCTTAAACTAACATAACTCAACCTAACATAACCATCGCACTTCTATCGTTAGAAAACGTTTACTCGCTACTTTACAATGCTCTCTACAACATTACGACGGTTTCATGCACTTTCACATCAGATATCGCACTTCCCGACTTGTAATGGTGAAAAACACTGCATCTCACTAAGTGAGATTGTTTATTGCGGTTTTACGACGGTTCATATCTTAACCTAACCTACATTCGCACTTGTATCTAAACACGCTCTATTACACTGTTTTGTTCACAATTACAATATTTGCATGACCTCACAGTTTTTCACCAACTTATTACAGTACAGAACGCTGAATCTCGCTAAATGACATCATTCTTTAAGGTTTCACAATGCTTGCATGCGCTTTAACGAGAATATCACAGTATAGCAGTTTCGCACTTGTAACGGTACAACACGCAGTATCTGGCTTGTCCATGCCGTTTTGTGTGCTTTCACAACATTTCACCTATTGCAGTTTCGTACATGCAATAAAACACTATCTCGTTAGATGACGTCCTTTTTGGTGGTTTCATGACGCTACCTATCTTAAACTAACATAACTCAACCTAACATAACCATCGCACTTCTATCGTTAGAAAACGTTTACTCGCTACTTTACAATGCTCTCTACAACATTATGACGGTTTCATGCACTTTCACATCAGATATCGCACTTCCCGACTTGTAATGGTGAAAAACACTGCATCTCACTAAGTGAGATTGTTTATTGCGGTTTTACGACGGTTCATATCTTAACCTAACCTACATTCGCACTTGTATCTAAACACGCTATAATACACTGTTTCGTTCACATTTACGATATTTGCATGACCTCACAGTTTTTCACCAACTTATTGCAGTACAGAACGCTGTATCTCACTAAATTACATTGTTCTTTAAGGTTTCACGATGCTTGCATGCGCTTTAACGAGAATATCACAGTATAGCAGTTTCGCACTTGTAACGGTACAACACGCTATATCTGGCTTGATCATGCCGTTTTGTGTGCTTTCACAACATTAACACCCATTGCAGTTTCGTACATGCAATAAAACAACACTATCTCGTTAGATGACGTCATTTTTGGTGGTTTCACGACGCTACCTAGCTTAAACTAACATAACTCAACCTAACATAACCTTCGCACTTCTATCGTTAGAAAACTTTTTACTCGCTACTTTACAATGCTTTCTACAACATTACGGCGGTTTCATGCGCTTTAACATAAGATATCGCAGTTACCGACTTGTAATGGTGAAAAACACTGCATCTCACTAAGTGACATTGTTTATTGCAGTTTTACGACGGTTCATATCTTAACCTAACCTACATTCGCACTTGTATCTAAAAACGCTCTAATACACTGTTCCGTTCACGTTTGCGATATTTGCATGACCTCACAGTTTTTCACCAACTTATTACAGTACAGAACGCTGTATCTCGCTAAATGACATCTTTCTTTAATGTTTTACGATGCTTGCATGCGCTTTAACGAGAATATCACAACATAGCAGCTTCGCGCTTGTAACGGTACAACACGCAGTATTTGGCTTGTTCATGCTGTTTTGTGTGCTTTCACATTTCAGCTATCGCAGTTTCGTACTCGCAATAAAACAACACTATCTGGTTAGATGACGTCGTTTTTGGTGGTTTCACGACGCTACCTAGCTTAAACTAACATAACTCAACCTAACATAACCTTCGCACTTCTATCGTTAGAAAACGTTTTCCTCGCTACTTTACAATGCTTTCTACAACATTACGGCGGTTTCATGCGATTTAACATAAGATATCGCAGTTCCCGACTTGTTATGGTGAAAAACACTGCATCTCACTAAGTGAGATTGTTTATTGCGGTTTCACGACGGTTCATATCTTAACCTAACCTACATTCGCACTTGTATCTAAACACGCTCTAATACACTGTTTCGTTCACATTTACAATATTTGCATGACCTCACAGTTTTTCACCAACTTATTGCAGTACAGAACGCTGTATCTCAATAAATTGCATTGTTCTTTAAGGTTTCACGATGCTTGCATGCGCTTTAACGAGAATATCACAGTATAGAAGTTTCGCACTTGTAACGGTACAACACGCAGTATCTGGCTTGTCCATGCCGTTTTGTGTGCTTTCACAACATTTTACCTATTGCAGTTTCGTACATGCAATAAAACACTATCTCGTTAGATGACGTCCTTTTTGGTGGTTTCATGACGCTACCTATCTTAAACTAACATAACTCAACCTAACATAACCATCGCACTTCTATCGTTAGAAAACGTTTACTCGCTACTTTACAATGCTCTCTACAACATTACGACGGTTTCATGCACTTTCACATCAGATATCGCACTTCCCGACTTGTAATGGTGAAAAACACTGCATCTCACTAAGTGAGATTGTTTATTGCGGTTTTACGACGGTTCATATCTTAACCTAACCTACATTCGCACTTGTATCTAAACACGCTCTAATACACTGTTTCGTTCACATTTACGATATTTGCATGACCTCACAGTTTTTCACCAACTTATTGCAGTAGAGAACGCTGTATCTCACTAAATTACATTGTTCTTTAAGGTTTCACGATGCTTGCATGCGCTTTAACGAGAATATCACAGTATAGCAGTTTCGCACTTGTAACGGTACAACACGCTATATCTGGCTTGATCACCGTTTTGTGTGCTTTCACAACATTAACACCCTTTGCAGTTTCGTACATGCAATAAAACAACACTATCTCGTTAGATGACGTCATTTTTGGTGGTTTCACGACGCTACCTAGCTTAAACTAACATAACTCAACCTAACATAACCTTCGCACTTGTATCGTTAGAAAACTTTTTACTCGCTACTTTACAATGCTTTCTACAACATTACGGCGGTTTCATGCGCTTTAACATAAGATATCGCAGTTCCCGACTTGTAATGGTGAAAAACACTGTATCTCACTAAGTGACATTGTTTATTGCGGTTTTACGACGGTTCATATCTTAACCTAACCTACATTCGCACTTGTATCTAAAAACGCTCTAATACACTGTTCCGTTCACGTTTGCGATATTTGCATGACCTCACAGTTTTTCACCAACTTATTACAGTACAGAACGCTGTATCTCGCTAAATGACATCTTTCTTTAATGTTTTACGATGCTTGCATGCGTTTTAACGAAAATATCACAACATAGCAGTTTCGCGCTTGTAACGGTACAACACGCAGTATTTGGCTTGTTCATGCTGTTTTGTGTGCTTTCACATTTCAGCTATCGCAGTTTCGTACTCGCAATAAAACAACACTATCTGGTTAGATGACGTCGTTTTTGGTGGTTTCACGACGCTACCTATCTTAAACTAACATAACTCAACCTAACATAACCTTCGCACTTCTATCGTTAGAAAACGTTTTACTCGCTACTTTACAATGCTTTCTACAACATTACGGCGGTTTCATGCGATTTAACATAAGATATCGCAGTTCCCGACTTGTTATGGTAAAAAACACTGCATCTCACTAAGTGACATTGTTTAATGCCGTTTTACGACGGTTCATTTCTTAACCTAACCTAACCTAACCTAACCTTACCTAACCTAACCTAACCTAACCTAAGCTAACTTAACCTAACCTAACCAACCTTACCTAACCTAACCTAACCTAACGTAACGTAACGTAACCTAAACTAACCTAACGTAACCTAACCTATGCTAACCTAACCTAACCTAACGTAACCTAACCTAACCCAACCTAACCTAACCTAACCTAACCTAACCTAACCCAACCTAACCCAACCCAACCCAACCTAACCTAACCCAACCCAACCCAACCTAACCCAACCTAACCTAACCTAACCTAACCCAACCCAACCTAACCCAACCCAACCTAACCTAACCCTACCCAACCCAACCTAACCCAACCTAACCTAACCTAACCTAACCTAACCTAACCTAACGACGGTTGCAAGCGCTTTCACATTAGATATCGCAGTTCCCGACTTGTAATGGTGAAAAACACCGCATCTCACTAAGTGACATTGTTTAATGCAGTTTTACGACGGTTCATATCTTAACCTAACCTAACCTAACCTAACCAACCTTACCTAACCTAACCTAACGTAACGTAACGTAACGTAACCAAAACTAACCTAACGTAACCTAACCTAAGCTAACCTAACCTAACCTAACGTAACCTAACCTAACCCAACCTAACCTAACCTAACCTAACCTAACCCAACCTAACCCAACCCAACCCAACCTAACCTAACCCAACCTAACCCAACCCAACCCAACCTAACCCAACCTAACCTAACCTAACCTAACGACGGTTGCAAGCGCTTTCACATTAGATATCGCAGTTCCCGACTTGTAATGGTGAAATACACTGCATCTCCCTAAGTGACATTGTTTAATGCGGCTTTACGACGGTTCATATCTTAACCTAACCTAACATTCGCACTTTTATCTAAAAACGCTCATTACACTGTTTCGTTCACATTTAAGATATTTGCATGACCAGTTTTTCACCAACCTATTACAGTACAGAACGCTGTATATCGCTAAATGACATCGTTATTTAAGGTTTCACGATGCTTGCATGCGCTTTAACGAGAATATCACAATATAGCAGTTTCGCACTTGTAACGGTACAACACGCAGTATCTGGCTTGTTCATGCCGTTTTGTGTGCTTTCACACATTTCACCTATTGCAGTTTCGTATATGCAATAAAACAACACTATCTCGTTAGATGACGTCCTTTTTGGTGGTTTCACGATGCTACCTAGCTTAAACTAACATAACTCAACCTAACATAACCTTCGCACTTCTATCGTTAGAAAACGTTTTCCTCGCTACTTTACAATGCTTTCTACAACATTACGGCGGTTTCATGCGATTTAACATAAGATATCGCAGTTCCCGACTTGTTATGGTGAAAAACACTGCATCTCACTAAGTGAGATTGTTTATTGCGGTTTTACGACGGTTCATATCTTAACCTAACCTACATTCGCACTTGTATCTAAACACGCTCTAATACACTGTTTCGTTCACACTTACGATATTTGCATGACCTCACAGTTTTTCACCAACTTATTGCAGTACAGAACGCTGTATCTCACTAAATTGCATTGTTCTTTAAGGTTTCACGATGCTTGCATGCGCTTTAACGAGAATATCACAGTATAGCAGTTTCGCACTTGTAACGGTACAACACGCAGTATCTGGCTTGTCCATGCCGTTTTGTGTGCTTTCACAACATTTCACCTATTGCAGTTTCGTACATGCAATAAAACACTATCTCGTTAGATGACGTCCTTTTTGGTGGTTTCATGACGCTACCTATCTTAAACTAACATAACTCAACCTAACATAACCATCGCACTTCTATCGTTAGAAAACGTTTACTCGCTACTTTACAATGCTCTCTACAACATTACGACGGTTTCATGCACTTTCACATCAGATATCGCACTTCCCGACTTGTAATGGTGAAAAACACTGCATCTCACTAAGTGAGATTGTTTATTGCGGTTTTACGACGGTTCATATCTTAACCTAACCTACATTCGCACTTGTATCTAAACACGCTCTAATACACTGTTTCGTTCACATTTACGATATTTGCATGACCTCACAGTTTTTCACCAACTTATTGCAGTACAGAACGCTGTATCTCACTAAATTACATTGTTCTTTAAGGTTTCACGATGCTTGCATGCGCTTTAACGAGAATATCACAGTATAGCAGTTTCGCACTTGTAACGGTACAACACGCTATATCTGGCTTGATCACCGTTTTGTGTGCTTTCACAACATTAACACCCTTTGCAGTTTCGTACATGCAATAAAACAACACTATCTCGTTAGATGACGTCATTTTTGGTGGTTTCACGACGCTACCTAGCTTAAACTAACATAACTCAACCTAACATAACCTTCGCACTTCTATCGTTAGAAAACGTTTTCCTCGCTACTTTACAATGCTTTCTACAACATTACGGCGGTTTCATGCGATTTAACATAAGATATCGCAGTTCCCGACTTGTTATGGTGAAAAACACTGCATCTCACTAAGTGACATTGTTTAATGCCGTTTTACGACGGTTCATTTCTTAACCTAACCTAACCTAACCTAACCTTACCTAACCTAACCTATCCTAACCTAAGCTAACTTAACCTAACCTAACCTAACGTAACGTAACGTAACCTAACCTAACCTAACGTAACCTAACCTAAGCTAACCTAACCTAACCTAACTTAACCTAACCTAACCCAACCTAACCTAACCTAACCTAACCCAACCTAACCCAACCCAACCCAACCTAACCTAACCCAACCCAACCCAACCTAACCCAACCTAACCTAACCTAACCTAACCCAACCCAACCTAACCCAACCCAACCTAACCTAACCCAACCCAACCCAACCTAACCCAACCTAACCTAACCTAACCTAACCTAACCTAACGACGGTTGCAAGCGCTTTCACAATAGATATCGCAGTTCCCGACTTGTAATGGTGAAAAACACCGCATCTCACTAAGTGACATTGTTTAATGCAGTTTTCGACGGTTCATATCTTAACCTAACCTAACCTAACTTAACCCAACCCAACCCAACCCAACCAAACCTAACCTAACCTAGCCTTACCCAACCCAACCCAACCAAACCCAACCTAACCTAACATAATCTAACCTAACCCAACCCAACCCAACCCCACCTAACCTAACCTAATCTAACCTAACCTAAACCAACCCAACCCAACCCAACCCCACCCAACCTAACCTAACCTAACCTAACCTCACCAAACCTAACCTAACCTAACCTAACCTGACCTAACCTAACCTAACCTAACCTTACCTAACCTAACCTAACCTAACATAACCTAACGTAACCTAACATAACCTAACGTAACCTAACCTAACCCAACCTAACCAACCCAATCCAACCCAACCTAACCTAACCCAACCCAACCCAACCTAACCCAACCTAACCTAACCTAACCTAACCCAACCTAACCCAACCCAACCTAACCTAACCCAACCCAACCCAACCTAACCCAACCTAACATAACCTAACCTAACCTAATCTAACCTAACGACGGTTGCAAGCGCTTTCACATTAGATATCGCAGTTCCCGACTTGTAATGGTGAAATACACTGCATCTCCCTAAGTGACATTGTTTAATGCGGCTTTACGACGGTTCATATCTTAACCTAACCTAACATTCGCACTTTTATCTAAAAACGCTCATTACACTGTTTCGTTCACATTTAAGATATTTGCATGACCAGTTTTTCACCAACCTATTACAGTACAGAACGCTGTATATCGCTAAATGACATCGTTATTTAAGGTTTCACGATGCTTGCATGCGCTTTAACGAGAATATCACAATATAGCAGTTTCGCACTTGTAACGGTACAACACGCAGTATCTGGCTTGTTCATGCCGTTTTGTGTGCTTTCACACATTTCACCTATTGCAGTTTCGTATATGCAATAAAACAACACTATCTCGTTAGATGACGTCCTTTTTGGTGGTTTCACGATGCTACCTAGCTTAAACTAACATAACTCAACCTAACATAACCTTCGCACTTCTATCGTTAGAAAACGTTTTACTCGCTGCTTTACAATGCTTTCTACAACCTTACGACGGTTCGATGCGATTTAATAAGATATCGCAGTTCCCGACTTGTAATGGTGAAAAACACTGCATCTCACTAAGTGACATTGTTTATTGCGGTTTTACGACGGTTCATATCTTAACCTAACCCAACCATCGCACTTGTATCTAAAACGCTCTATTACACTGTTTCGTTCATATATACGATATTTGCATAACCTCGCAGTTTTTCACAAATTTATTGCAGTACAGAATGCTGTATCTCGCTAAATGACTTCGTTTTTTAAGGTTTCACGATGCTTGCATGCGCTTTACCGAGAACATCACAATATAGCAGTTTCGCACTTGTAACGGTACAACACGCAATGTCTGGCTTGTTCGTGCCGTTTTGTGTGCTTTCACATTTCACCTTTTGCAGTTTCGTACATGCAATAAAACAACACTATCTCGTTAGATGACGTCCTTTTTTGGTGGTTTCACGACGCTACCTAGCTTAAGCTAACATAACTCAACCTAACATAACCTTCGCACTTCTATCGTTAGAAAACGTTTTACTCGCTACTTTACAATGCTTTCTACAACATTACGACGGTTTCATGCGATTTAACATAAGATATAGCAGTTCCCGACTTGTAATGGGGAAAAACACTGCATCTCACTAAGTGACATTGTTTAATGCGGTTTTACGACGGTTCATATCTTAACCTAACCTACATTCGCACTTGTATCTAAACACGCTCTAATACACTGTTTCGTTCACATTTACGATATTTGCATGACCTCACAGTTTTTCACCAACTTATTGCAGTACAGAACGCTGTATCTCACTAAATTACATTGTTCTTTAAGGTTTCACGATGCTTGCATGCGCTTTAACGAGAATATCACAGTATAGCAGTTTCGCACTTGTAACGGTACAACACGCTTGTCACACCTGTCCCGTTAATTAGGGAGGCGATCGCCGGGCTAATTCCAAGAGCCGAAGTATCGGCCCCCCGAACCGCACCACGAAAGCGTGGACAATTTAGAAGTGGTCCTTATTGGTGCGCCAGCGGACGCCGGCTGTGGCCCAAAGAACAAGTCAGAGCCGAGAGTTGATAAACAAACAAAATTATATTCTCATTAACGGCAGATCAAAAACAATACACACGTATGCACACTCCACAATAGTTACATACAATACGTCACCAAACCGACAATGTACTACACAGTACAATCAACCACACTTGAAACAACGGACACAGACAACAATACGCACTACAATGCAGTCGCATGCATTGAACAACCAAGACACTTAAAGACTAAAGAGATATAAAACCTATTCAGTCCAAAGTCCTTGGAACAAAAGTCTGAATGATACTCTTCCGAGAATCACTCACTCAAAGTACAGCGTTGTTGTCGTTCCGCAGCTCTCGAAGTTCTCTCCCAGGAAACCTCCCTTCTTCAATTGGCCACTCTTCCAACTTCAACTTCTTCGCCGGAACACGACGGCTTCACACTCGCAGCGGTTGCCACGGGTCTTCGCTCGATAGCGGTAAACACACACTCTTGCCTGTAGCTCGAGCCGTCCCTACGGACCACAAACTTCGCCGACTACACGGCGGACTCTCTCTACGCACTCTGGCGCTCACTTCCGTCTCCTCCTGTTCTGTCACTACGGGCAGAACCTTCGCCGACTACACGGCGGAATTCCTACGCGCTCTGGCGTTAACTTCCGTCACCTCCTGTTCTGTCACTACTGGCAGAACTTTCGCCGACTACACGGCGGAATTCCTACGCGCTCCGGCGCTAACGTTCCGTCTTCTCCTATTCTGTCGTCTCGGCCGCTCGATTAAATACCTTCCGCGCCACCTTCCAGAAATTTCTGGTCATTTCGTCGGCGCGATACGCGGCGAAAGCTGGGAAGAGGGCGAGACAGTTGGAATGCCCTCTCCGGCCGGTGAGTCAACTCGGTATGGCCCCGCCCACTTCTTTCTGGAAAAATCGCGGGCTTGCTGGGCCGCCGATGTGGGGTGAGGAGGTTCGTCTGCGAAGCCGTGCTTCTGCGGGGAGAGCGCGCGCCCGGGAGCCCTCGATGTTTGCTTTCTTTTTTTTTTCTCTTTTTACCTCGCGGCGTTTCTGCCGCCCGTTGTCGCAAGGATTTGGCGGCGCGCTCTTTTTTAGCGCTCGTTCTGTGACACTGCCCCCCACTTTAAGAATATTATCTCATAATATTCAAAACCACACAAACGAGCGCGAACAGTCACCACACATTCTCACAGACTGTAACACAATCCGTCGCTCGTGACACGTCACATTCACAATATATCACGCAATACAATTGTACATTGTAATTCAATTAAACAACACGTGAAAGCACAACCACAAGCACATGAGTACAACACTCCACCACACATTCCCAATAATACAAATGTACAAAGTTCTCTCAGTACAACAAAGGTACAATACTATACATCACATCACAGCACAACACTTCGACACTTGTGACACAGGATAACACAACGTTAACACAACATATGGCACTCAACACTGCCAAACACATTCTGATTCGGCCTCAGCACTTATCCTACGTACTTTGAGCGGCGCTTGCGCCCTTTCTTGCGGTGCTCGCTCGATCTCTTCTTGTGTTTCCACGTTCGGCGAGCCCTTTCCAACGACGATATCTGAGGCGTCGTCTCAGCCATCGCTGTCTCTTCCGACACCGTTAACGCGTCATTACATTCGACGGGTCCTGTCTGTTTATTTACCCGCTTGATCATGCCTCTACATCTCGCCCGGCTGGCCAACTCCGTCTCCTTTACACTGTCGGTCGGTTGAGGTCGTGCCGACGTAAGTCCGGTTGCTCGACCCGCGAACTTATTCGACACGATCGTCTTCTCCTTCGCTGTCTCTTGCGCCGCAGCTTCACCTTGTGCTCTAGTGAGATCCGTCACGGGATGCTCCTCCCTTGTATCTCGCGGCCGCTGTGTTGGCGAGGGCTCTATCTTCGGGTCTTCTCCCAAACATTCTGGATCACTTGGCCCTCGCGCCCCGTCGATGTTTCCGATGACAAGGTCATACAGGGGGGTCGTCATGCATAACGCAGTAACCTTCCCGCTGAAGTACGGGGTTTCAACCTCAATTTCTGCTTCGGGAAGCATACGGACCGTACGGTCAATTAGGCAAACCGGTTTCGTTCTGCCTGTCAACTCTCTTTCCCGTACCAAATTTCTCCTCACGATAACCGTGGAGCTACCGGTGTCTCTTAGAACCGTAATCTTCTTGCCTGCAATCTTTCCAGGAAGCGTTGGCATTCCCTTCGTAACACCGGTTGGCTGTTTTGACATTACAGCACCGACAATAGGAATTTTCTCCCCATTTTTCAATTCTACGAATCCGTCGGTGACGGCATTATTATCGGATTTCGGTGCCACTTGCACACAGGATACCTGGTGAGTTTGACTCACTCCGTTCCGACATGCATCTGCTTTGTGCCCAGTCTGACCACACTTAAAACATTTTACAACCGTAGGGCTCGTAAAGATCGTTCGACAATTTTTCGCGCGATGACCTACTCGGTTGCACAGAAAACATCGCTGCATGCTCTCTGGTGCACGCTTCCTTTCTTCGGGAACCAATTTCTTCGAATCATCGGGACACTCCTTCTTGACCTTGGCCAAATTAGTTCCACCTTGCGCTTCCAAGAATTGATCAGCCAATTCAAGCATTCCTTCAAATGACTCCGCCTTCCTCTCTTTCAAATACAGCGACAGGCTTGGGTGGCAACTAGTAAGAAATTGTTCTTTAATTAGCAGCTCTCTAAGCTCATCGTACTCCTGTGCTGTCCCTGAAAGTTCAATCCATCTGTCGAAATAATGGCAAAGTCGGGCAGCATACTGCGTAGCTGTCTCACCATCAGCTGGCTTTCCTGTCCGAAATCTGTCCCGGAATCCTTCCACGGTAAATCTAAATCGCTTCAACAAAGCAGCTTTCACCTTTGCGTAGTTGGCTGCATCGGTCGGCGTCAGCCTACCGTACACACTGAGCGCTTCACCACTCAAGCAAGTACTCAAAGCAGTTGCCCATTGATATTCCAGCCAATTCTGGCTCTTCGCAATCGTCTCAAATCGGTGAAGGTACGCGTCAAGGTCGTCCTTCCTTTCATCAAACGCTACGAGCAGCTTGCTTGGGTTCAAGCGGAAGCCATGGTCTTCCCGTTCGCTGCTTTCAACTCTAGCTTGGACGGGAGTTTCGTTTCGCTGTTGCAAACGGAGCCGCTCGAATTCAATTTCGTGCTGCCACTGCCGTTCCCTTTCAGCCATCTCCGCTTCTCTTTCTTCTTTCAGCTGTCGCTCCTTTGCTTCTCTTTCTTCTCTCGCCCTTTCAGCGGCCAGCCTTTCTCTCTCCAACTCGGCTGCCTTTTCTTCCTTGGCCCTCTCTGCCGCCAACCTCTCTCTCTCCACCTCAGCTTCTTTTTCCGCTTTGGCTCTTTCGACCGCCAACCTCTCTTTTTCCAGCTCGGCTGCTTTTTCTTCTTTGGCTCTCTCTTTTTCTTCTTTTTCCCTCTGGGTGACCCACTTCCGTAGTTCGACGCCAGAAAGACCCATCTTTTCACCAAGAGCAACTAACTTTTCGAGATCCATTGTGTCTCGCAACTCGCAACTAAAACCTTGCCGCGTGCAAAAAGTATCTGCCTAAATCAGTCTATCGGAACACTCCACTGCACTCGTCAACGGGAACACTGAACAACACACAAAATCGTTCCGATAGCACTATCAACACTCGAGGCTCTTTCTCACTACTTTGGACACACTGTGCACCAAAAGGTCCTGTCGCGGACGCCAGATTAATTGTCACACCTGTCCCGTTAATTAGGGAGGCGATCGCCGGGCTAATTCCAAGAGCCGAAGTATCGGCCCCCCGAACCGCACCACGAAAGCGTGGACAATTTAGAAGTGGTCCTTATTGGTGCGCCAGCGGACGCCGGCTGTGGCCCAAAGAACAAGTCAGAGCCGAGAGTTGATAAACAAACAAAATTATATTCTCATTAACGGCAGATCAAAAACAATACACACGTATGCACACTCCACAATAGTTACATACAATACGTCACCAAACAGACAATGTACTACACAGTACAATCAACCACACTTGAAACAACGGACACAGACAACAATACGCACTACAATGCAGTCGCATGCATTGAACAACCAAGACACTTAAAGACTAAAGAGATATAAAACCTATTCAGTCCAAAGTCCTTGGAACAAAAGTCTGAATGATACTCTTCCGAGAATCACTCACTCAAAGTCCAGCGTTGTTGTCGTTCCGCAGCTCTCGAAGTTCTCTCCCAGGAAACCTCCCTTCTTCAATTGGCCACTCTTCCAACTTCAACTTCTTCGCCGGAACACGACGGCTTCACACTCGCAGCGGTTGCCACGGGTCTTCGCTCGATAGCGGTAAACACACACTCTTGCCTGTAGCTCGAGCCGTCCCTACGGACCACAAACTTCGCCGACTACACGGCGGACTCTCTCTACGCACTCTGGCGCTCACTTCCGCCTCCTCCTGTTCTGTCACTACGGGCAGAACCTTCGCCGACTACACGGCGGAATTCCTACGCGCTCTGGCGTTAACTTTCGTCACCTCCTGTTCTGTCACTACGGGCAGAACTTTCGCCGACTACACGGCGGAATTCCTACGCGCTCCGGCGCTAACGTTCCGTCTTCTCCTGTTCTGTCGTCTCGGCCGCTCGATTAAATACCTTCCGCGCCACCTTCCAGAAATTTCTGGTCATTTCGTCGGCGCGATACGCGGCGAAAGCTGGGAAGAGGGCGAGACAGTTGGAATGCCCTCTCCGGCCGGTGAGTCAACTCGGTATGGCCCCGCCCACTTCTTTCTGGAAAAATCGCGGGCTTGCTGGGCCGCCGATGTGGGGTGAGGACGTTCGTCTGCGAAGCCGTGCTTCTGCGGGGAGAGCGCGCGCCCGGGAGCCCTCGATGTTTGCTTTCTTTTTTTTTCTCTTTTTACCTCGCGGCGTTTCTGCCGCCCGTTGTCGCAAGGATTTGGCGGCGCGCTCTTTTTTAGCGCTCGTTCTGTGACAACGCTATATCTGGCTTGATCATGCCGTTTTGTGTGCTTTCACAACATTAACACCCATTGCAGTTTCATACATGCAATAAAACAACACTATCTCGTTAGATGACGTCATTTTTGGTGGTCTCACGACGCTACCTAGCTTAAACTAACATACCTCAACCTAACATAAACTTCGCACTTCTATCGTTAGAAAACTTTTTACTCGCTACTTTACAATGCTTTCTACAACATTACGGCGGTTTCATGCGCTTTAACATAAGATATCGCAGTTCCCGACTTGTAATGGTGAAAAACACTGCATCTCACTAAGTGACATTGTTTATTGCAGTTTTACGACGGTTCATATCTTAACCTAACCTACATTCGCACTTGTATCTAAAAACGCTCTAATACACTGTTCCGTTCACGTTTGCGATATTTGCATGACCTCACAGTTTTTCACCAACTTATTACAGTACAGAACGCTGTATCTCGCTAAATGACATCTTTCTTTAATGTTTTACGATGCTTGCATGCGCTTTAACGAGAATATCACAACATAGCAGTTTCGCGCTTGTAACGGTACAACACGCAGTATTTGGCTTGTTCATGCTGTTTTGTGTGCTTTCACATTTCAGCTATGGCAGTTTCGTACTCGCAATAAAACAACACTATCTGGTTAGATGACGTCGTTTTTGGTGGTTTCACGACGCTACCTAGCTTAAACTAACATAACTCAACCTAACATAACCTTCGCACTTCTATCGTTAGAAAACGTTTTCCTCGCTACTTTACAATGCTTTCTACAACATTACGGCGGTTTCATGCGATTTAACATAAGATATCGCAGTTCCCGACTTGTTATGGTGAAAAACACTGCATCTCACTAAGTGACATTGTTTAATGCCGTTTTACGACGGTTCATTTCTTAACCTAACCTAACCTAACCTAACCGTACCTAACCTAACCTAACCTAACCTAAGCTAACTTAACCTAACCTAACCTAACGTAACGTAACGTAACCTAACCTAACCTAACGTAACCTAACCTAAGCTAACCTAACCTAACCTAACTTAACCTAACCTAACCCAACCTAACCTAACCTAACCTAACCTAACCCAACCTAACCCAACCCAACCCAACCTAACCTAACCCAACCCAACCCAACCTAACCCAACCTAACCTAACCTAACCTAACCTAACCCAACCCAACCTAACCTAACCCAACCTAACCTAACCCAACCCAACCCAACCTAACCCAACCTAACCTAACCTAACCTAACCTAACCTAACGACGGTTGCAAGCGCTTTCACAATAGATATCGCAGTTCCCGACTTGTAATGGAGAAAAACACCGCATCTCACTAAGTGACATTGTTTAATGCAGTTTTACGACGGTTCATATCTTAACCTAACCTAACCTAAGCTTACCTTACCTAACCTAACTTAACCTAACCTAACCTAACCTAACTTAACCTAACCTAACCGAACTTAACCCAACCCAACCCAACCCAACCCAACCAAACCTAACCTAACCTAGCCTTACCCAACCCAACCCAACCAAACTCAACCTAACCTAACATAATCTAACCTAACCCAACCCAACCCAACCCAACCTAACCTAACCTAATCTAACCTAACCTAAACCAACCCAACCCAACCCAACCCCACCCAACCTAACCTAACCTAACCTAACCTCACCAAACCTAACCTAACCTAACCTAACCTGACCTAACCTAACCTAACCTAACCTTACCTAACCTAACCTAACCTAACATAACCTAACGTAACCTAACATAACCTAACGTAACCTAACCTAACCCAACCTAACCAACCCAATCCAACCCAACCTAACCTAACCCAACCCAACCCAAGCTAACCCAACCTAACCTAACCTAACCTAACCCAACCTAACCCAACCCAACCTAACCTAACCCAACCCAACCCAACCCAACCTAACCCAACCTAACATAACCTAACCTAACCTAACCTAACCTAACGACGGTTGCAAGCGCTTTCACATTAGATATCGCAGTTCCCGACTTGTAATGGTGAAATACACTGCATCTCCCTAAGTGACATTGTTTAATGCGGCTTTACGACGGTTCATATCTTAACCTAACCTAACATTCGCACTTTTATCTAAAAACGCTCATTACACTGTTTCGTTCACATTTAAGATATTTGCATGACCAGTTTTTCACCAACCTATTACAGTACAGAACGCTGTATATCGCTAAATGACATCGTTATTTAAGGTTTCACGATGCTTGCATGCGCTTTAACGAGAATATCACAATATAGCAGTTTCGCACTTGTAACGGTACAACACGCAGTATCTGGCTTGTTCATGCCGTTTTGTGTGCTTTCACACATTTCACCTATTGCAGTTTCGTATATGCAATAAAACAACACTATCTCGTTAGATGACGTCCTTTTTGGTGGTTTCACGATGCTACCTAGCTTAAACTAACATAACTCAACCTAACATAACCTTCGCACTTCTATTGTTAGAAAACGTTTTACTCGCTGCTTTACAATGCTTTCTACAACCTTACGACGGTTTGATGCGATTTAATAAGATATCGCAGTTCCCGACTTGTAATGGTGAAAAACACTGCATCTCACTAAGTGACATTGTTTAATGCGGTTTTACGACGGTTCATATCTTAGCCTAACCTAACCTAACCTAACCTTACCTAACCTAACCTAACCTAAGCTAATTTAACCTAACCTAACCTAACCTAACACAACCCAATCCAACCCAACCCAACCTAACCTAACCTAACCCAACCCAACCCAACCAAATCCAACCCAACCTAACCTAACCTAACCTAACCCAACCCAACACAACCTAACCTAAAGTAACCTAACCTAACCTAACCTAACCCAACGCAACCCAACCCATCCCAACCTAACCTAACCTAAGCTAACCTAACCCAACCTAACCTAACCTTACCTAACCTAACCTAACCTAACCCAACCCAACCCAACCTAACCTAACCTAACCTAACCTAACCAAACCTAACCTAACCTAACCTAACCTTACCTAACCTAACCTAACCTAAACTAACCTAACGTAACCTAACCTAACCTAACCTAACGTAAAGTAACCTAACCTAACCTAACCCAACCTAACCCAACCTAACCCAACCCAACCCAACCCAACCCAACCTAACCTAATCCAACCCAAAGCAACCTAACCTAACCTAACCCAACCTAACCTAACCTAACGACGGTTGCAAGCGCTTTCACATTAGATATCGCAGTTCCCGACTTGTAATGGTGAAAAACACTGCATCTCAATAAGTGACATTGTTTGATGCGGTTTTACGACGGTTCATATCTTGACCTAACCTAACATTTGCACTTGTATCTAAAAACGCTCTATTACACTGTTTCGTTCAAAATTTGGATATTTGCATTACCTCAAAGTTTTTCAGAAACTTATGGCAGTACTGAACGCTGTATCTTGCTAAATGACATCGTTTTTTAAGGTTTCACGATGCTTGCATGCGCTTTAACGAGAATATCACAGTATAGCAGTTTCGCACTTTTAACGGTACAACACGCAGTATCTGGCTTGTTCATGCCGTTTTGTGTGCTTTCACAACTTTTCACCTATCGCAGTTTCGTACTCGCAATAAAACAACACGATCTCGTAAGATGACGTCGTTTTTGGAGGTTTCACGACGCTACCTAGCGTAAACCAACATACCTACACCTAACATATCCTTCGCACTTCTATAGTTAGAAAACGTTTTACTCGCTACATTACATTTCTTTCTACAACATATGACGGTTTCAAGCGCTTTCACATTAGATATCGCAGTTCCCGACTTGTAATGGTGAAAAACACTGCATCTCACTAAGTGACATTGTTTAATGCGGTTTTACGACGGTTCATATCTTAACCTAACCTAACCTAACCTTACCTAACCTAACCTAACCTAACCAAACTTAACCTAACCTAACCTAACATAACCTAACCTAACCCAACCCAACCCAACCCAACACAACCCAACTCAACCTAACCTAACCTAACCTAACCTTACCACACCCAACCCAACCAAACCCAAGCTAACCTAACCTAACCTAACCCAACCCAACCCAACCCAACCTAACCTAACCTAACCTAACCTAAACCAACCCAACCCAACCCCACCCAACCTAACCTTACCTAACCTAACCAAACCTAACCTAACCTAACCTGACCTGACCTAACCTAACCTAACCTTACCTAACCTAACCTAACCTAACGTAACCTAACCTAACCTAAAATAACGTAACCTAACCTAACCTAACATACCCTAACCTAACGTAACCTAACCTACCCCAACCTAACCTAACCTAACCAAACCTAACCCAACCCAACACAACACAACCCAACCCAACCTAACCTAATCCAACCCAAACCAACCCAACTTAACCTAACCTAACCTAACCTAACCTAACGACGGTTGCAAGCGCTTTCACATTAGATATCGCAGTTCCCGACTTGTAATGGTGAAAAACACTGCATCTCACTAAGTGACATTGTTTATTGCGGTTTTATGACGGTTCATATCTTAACCTAACCTAACATTCGCACTTGTATCTCAAAACGCTCTATTATACTGTTTCGTTCACAATTACAATATTTGCATGACCTCACAGTTTTTCACCAACTTATTACAGTACAGAACGCTGTATATCGCTAAATGACATCGTTATTTAAGGTTTCACGATGCTTGCATGCGCTTTAACGAGAATATCACAATATAGCAGTTTCGCACTTGTAATGGTACAACACGCAGTGTCTGGCTTGTTCATGCCGTTTTGTGTGCTTTCACACATTTCACCTATTGCAGTTTCGTATATGCAATAAAACAACACTATCTCGTTAGATGACGTCCTTTTTGGTGGTTTCACGATGCTACCTAGCTTAAACTAACATAACTCAACCTAACATAACCTTCGCACTTCTATCGTTAGAAAACGTTTTACTCGCTGCTTTACAATGCTTTCTACAACCTTACGACGGTTTGATGCGATTTAATAAGATATCGCAGTTCCCGACTTGTAATGGTGAAAAACACTGCATCTCACTAAGTGACATTGTTTATTGCAGTTTTACGACGGTTCATATCTTAACCTAACCTACATTCGCACTTGTATCTAAAAACGCTCTAATACACTGTTCCGTTCACGTTTGCGATATTTGCATGACCTCACAGTTTTTCACCAACTTATTACAGTACAGAACGCTGTATCTCGCTAAATGACATCTTTCTTTAATGTTTTACGATGCTTGCATGCGCTTTAACGAGAATATCACAACATAGCAGTTTCGCGCTTGTAACGGTACAACACGCAGTATTTGGCTTGTTCATGCTGTTTTGTGTGCTTTCACATTTCAGCTATCGCAGTTTCGTACTCGCAATAAAACAACACTATCTGGTTAGATGACGTCGTTTTTGGTGGTTTCACGACGCTACCTAGCTTAAACTAACATAACTCAACCTAACATAACCTTCGCACTTCTATCGTTAGAAAACGTTTTCCTCGCTACTTTACAATGCTTTCTACAACATTACGGCGGTTTCATGCGATTTAACATAAGATATCGCAGTTCCCGACTTGTTATGGTGAAAAACACTGCATCTCACTAAGTGACATTGTTTAATGCCGTTTTACGACGGTTCATTTCTTAACCTAACCTAACCTAACCTAACCTTACCTAACCTAACCTAACCTAACCTAAGCTAACTTAACCTAACCTAACCTAACGTAACGTAACGTAACCTAACCTAACCTAACGTAACCTAACCTAACCTAACTTAACCTAACCTAACCCAACCTAACCTAACCTAACCTAACCTAACCCAACCTAACCCAACCCAACCCAACCTAACATAACCCAACCCAACCCAACCTAACCCAACCTAACCTAACATAACCTAACCTAACCCAACCCAACCTAACCCAACCCAACCTAACCTAACCCAACCCAACCCAACCTAACCCAACCTAACCTAACCTAACCTAACCTAACCTAACGACGGTTGCAAGCGCTTTCACAATAGATATCGCAGTTCCCGACTTGTAATGGAGAAAAACACCGCATCTCACTAAGTGACATTGTTTAATGCAGTTTTACGACGGTTCATATCTTAACCTAACCTAACCTAACCTTACCTTACCTAACCTAACTTAACCTAACCTAACCTAACCTAACTTAACCTAACCTAACCGAACTTAACCCAACCCAACCCAACCCAACCAAACCCAACCTAACCTAACATAATCTAACCTAACCCAACCCAACCCAACCCAACCTAACCTAACCTAATCTAACCTAACCTAAACCAACCCAACCCAACCCAACCCCACCCAACCTAACCTAACCTAACCTAACCTCACCAAACCTAACCTAACCTAACCTAACCTGACCTAACCTAACCTAACCTAACCTTACCTAACCTAACCTAACCTAACATAACCTAACGTAACCTAACATAACCTAACGTAACCTAACCTAACCCAACCTAACCAACCCAATCCAACCCAACCTAACCTAACCCAACCCAACCCAAGCTAACCCAACCTAACCTAACCTAACCTAACCCAACCTAACCCAACCCAACCTAACCTAACCCAACCCAACCCAACCTAACCCAACCTAACATAACCTAACCTAACCTAACCTAACCTAACGACGGTTGCAAGCGCTTTCACATTAGATATCGCAGTTCCCGACTTGTAATGGTGAAATACACTGCATCTCCCTAAGTGACATTGTTTAATGCGGCTTTACGACGGTTCATATCTTAACCTAACCTAACATTCGCACTTTTATCTAAAAACGCTCATTACACTGTTTCGTTCACATTTAAGATATTTGCATGACCAGTTTTTCACCAACCTATTACAGTACAGAACGCTGTATATCGCTAAATGACATCGTTATTTAAGGTTTCACGATGCTTGCATGCGCTTTAACGAGAATATCACAATATAGCAGTTTCGCACTTGTAACGGTACAACACGCAGTATCTGGCTTGTTCATGCCGTTTTGTGTGCTTTCACACATTTCACCTATTGCAGTTTCGTATATGCAATAAAACAACACTATCTCGTTAGATGACGTCCTTTTTGGTGGTTTCACGATGCTACCTAGCTTAAACTAACATAACTCAACCTAACATAACCTTCGCACTTCTATCGTTAGAAAACGTTTTACTCGCTGCTTTACAATGCTTTCTACAACCTTACGACGGTTTGATGCAATTTAATAAGATATCGCAGTTCCCGACTTGTAATGGTGAAAAACACTGCATCTCACTAAGTGACATTGTTTATTGCGGTTTTACGACGGTTCATATCTTAACCTAACCCAACCATCGCACTTGTATCTAAAACGCTCTATTACACTGTTTCGTTCATATATACGATATTTGCATAACCTCACAGTTTTTCACAAATTTATTGCAGTACAGAATGCTGTATCTCGCTAAATGACTTCGTTTTTTAAGGTTTCACGATGCTTGCATGCGCTTTACCGAGAACATCACAATATAGCAGTTTCGCACTTGTAACGGTACAACACGCAATGTCTGGCTTGTTCGTGCCGTTTTGTGTGCTTTCACATTTCACCTTTTGCAGTTTCGTACATGCAAGAAAACAACACTATCTCGTTAGATGACGTCCTTTTTTGGTGGTTTCACGACGCTACCTAGCTTAAGCTAACATAACTCAACCTAACATAACCTTCGCACTTCTATCGTTAGAAAACGTTTTACTCGCTACTTTACAATGCTTTCTACAACATTACGACGGTTTCATGCGATTTAACATAAGATATAGCAGTTCCCGACTTGTAATGGGGAAAAACACTGCATCTCACTAAGTGACATTGTTTAATGCGGTTTTACGACGGTTCATATCTTAGCCTAACCTAACCTAACCTAACCTTACCTAACCTAACCTAAGCTAACCTAAGCTAATTTAACCTAACCTAACCTAACCTAACGTAACGTAACCCAACCCAACCCAACCTAACCTAACCTAACCCAACCTAACCTAACCTAACTTAACCTAACCTAACCCAACCTAACCTAACCTAACCTAACCTAACCCAACCTAACCCAACCCAACCCAACCTAACCTAACCCAACGCAACCCAACCCAACCCAACCTAACCTAACCTAAGCTAACCTAACCCAACCTAACCTAACCTTACCTAACCTAACCTAACCCAACCCAACCCAACCTAACCTAACCTAACCTAACCTAACCAAACCTAACCTAACCTAACCTAACCTTACCTAACCTAACCTAACCTAAACTAACCTAACGTAACCTAACCTAACCTAACCTAACGTAAAGTAACCTAACCTAACCTAACCTAACCCAACCTAACCCAACCTAACCCAACCCAACCCAACCCAACCCAACCTAACCTAATCCAACCCAAAGCAACCTAACCTAACCTAACCCAACCTAACCTAACCTAACGACGGTTGCAAGCGCTTTCACATTAGATATCGCAGTTCCCGTCTTGTAATGGTGAAAAACACTGCATCTCAATAAGTGACATTGTTTGATGCGGTTTTACGACGGTTCTTATCTTGACCTAACCTAACATTTGCACTTGTATCTAAAAACGCTCTATTACACTGTTTCGTTCAAAATTTGGATATTTGCATTACCTCAAAGTTTTTCAGCAACTTATGGCAGTACAGAACGCTGTATCTTGCTAAATGACATCGTTTTTTAAGGTTTCACGATGCTTGCATGCGCTTTAACGAGAATATCACAGTATAACAGTTTCGCACTTTTAACGGTACAACACGCAGTATCTGGCTTGTTCATGCCGTTTTGTGTGCTTTCACAACTTTTCACCTATCGCAGTTTCGTACTCGCAATAAAACAACACGATCTCGTAAGATGACGTCGTTTTTGGAGGTTTCACGACGCTACCTAGCTTAAACCAACATACCTACACCTAACATATCCTTCGCACTTCTATAGTTAGAAAACGTTTTACTCGCTACTTTACGTTTCTTTCTACAACATATGACGGTTTCAAGCGCTTTCACATTAGATATCGCAGTTCCCGACTTGTAATGGTGAAATACACTGCATCTCCCTAAGTGACATTGTTTAATGCGGCTTTACGACGGTTCATATCTTAACCTAACCTAACATTCGCACTTTTATCTAAAAACGCTTATTACACTGTTTCGTTCACATTTAAGATATTTGCATGACCAGTTTTTCACCAACCTATTACAGTACAGAACGCTGTATATCGCTAAATGACATCGTTATTTAAGGTTTCACGATGCTTGCATGCGCTTTAACGAGAATATCACAATATAGCAGTTTCGCACTTGTAACGGTACAACACGCAGTATCTGGCTTGTTCATGCCGTTTTGTGTGCTTTCACACATTTCACCTATTGCAGTTTTGTATATGCAATAAAACAACACTATCTCGTTAGATGACGTCCTTTTTGGTGGTTTCACGATGCTACCTAGCTTAAACTAACATAACTCAACCTAACATAACCTTCGCACTTCTATCGTTAGAAAACGTTTTACTCGCTACTTTACAATGCTTTCTACAACATTACGACGGTTTCATGCGATTTAACATAAGATATAGCAGTTCCCGACTTGTAATGGGGAAAAACACTGCATCTCACTAAGTGACATTGTTTAATGCGGTTTTACGACGGTTCATATCTTAGCCTAACCTAACCTAACCTAACCTTACCTAACCTAACCTAAGCTAACCTAAGCTAATTTAACCTAACCTAACCTAACCTAACACAACCCAACCCAACCCAACCCAACCTAACCTAACCTAACCCAACCCAACCCAACCAAATCCAACCCAACCTAACCTAACCTAACCTAACCCAACCCAACACAACCTAACCTAAAGTAACCTAACCTAACCTAACCTAACCCAACGCAACCCAACCCAACCCAACCTAACCTAACCTAAGCTAACCTAACCCAACCTAACCTAACCTTACCTAACCTAACCTAACCCAACCCAACCCAACCTAACCTAACCTAACCTAACCTAACCAAACCTAACCTAACCTAACCTAACCTTACCTAACCTAACCTAACCTAAACTAACCTAACGTAACCTAACCTAACCTAACCTAACGTAAAGTAACCTAACCTAACCTAACCTAACCCAACCTAACCCAACCTAACCCAACCCAACCCAACCCAACCCAACCTAACCTAATCCAACCCAAAGCAACCTAACCTAACCTAACCCAACCTAACCTAACCTAACGACGGTTGCAAGCGCTTTCACATTAGATATCGCAGTTCCCGACTTGTAATGGTGAAAAACACTGCATCTCAATAAGTGACATTGTTTGATGCGGTTTTACGACGGTTCTTATCTTGACCTAACCTAACATTTGCACTTGTATCTAAAAACGCTCTATTACACTGTTTCGTTCAAAATTTGGATATTTGCATTACCTCAAAGTTTTTCAGCAACTTATGGCAGTACAGAACGCTGTATCTTGCTAAATGACATCGTTTTTTAAGGTTTCACGATGCTTGCATGTGCTTTAACGAGAATATCACAGTATAACAGTTTCGCACTTTTAACGGTACAACACGCAGTATCTGGCTTGTTCATGCCGTTTTGTGTGCTTTCACAACTTTTCACCTATCGCAGTTTCGTACTCGCAATAAAACAACACGATCTCGTAAGATGACGTCGTTTTTGGAGGTTTCACGACGCTACCTAGCTTAAACCAACATACCTACACCTAACATATCCTTCGCACTTCTATAGTTAGAAAACGTTTTACTCGCTACTTTACATTTCTTTCTACAACATATGACGGTTTCAAGCGCTTTCACATTAGATATCGCAGTTCCCGACTTGTAATGGTGAAAAACACTGCATCTCACTAAGTGACATTGTTTAATGCGGTTTTACGACGGTTCATATCTTAACCTAACCTAACCCAACCTAACCTAACCTAACCCAACCCAACCCAACCCAACACAACCCAACTCAACCTAACCTAACCTAACCTAACCTTACCACACCCAACCCAACCAAACCCAAGCTAACCTAACCTAACCTAACCCAACCCAACCCAACCCAACCTAACCTAACCTAACCTAACCTAAACCAACCCAACCCAACCCCACCCAACCTAACCTTACCTAACCTAACCAAACCTAACCTAACCTAACCTGACCTGACCTAACCTAACCTAACCTTACCTAACCTAACCTAACCTAACCTAACGTAACCTAACCTAACCTAACCTAACGTAACCTAACCTAACCTAACATACCCTAACCTAACGTAACCTAACCTACCCCAACCTAACCTAACCTAACCAAACCTAACCCAACCCAACACAACACAACCCAACCCAACCTAACCTAATCCAACCCAAACCAACCCAACTTAACCTAACCTAACCTAACCTAACTTAACGACGGTTGCAAGCGCTTTCATATTAGATATCGCAGTTCCCGACTTGTAATGGTGAAAAACACTGCATCTCACTAAGTGACATTGTTTAATGCGGTTTTACGACGGTTCATATCTTAACCTAACCTAACATTCGCACTTGTATCTAAAAACGCTCTATTACACTGTTTCGTTCAAAATTTGGATATTTGCATTACCTCAAAGTTTTTCAGCAACTTATGGCAGTACAGAACGCTGTATCTCGCTAAATGACATCGTTTTTTAAGATTTCACGATGCTTGCATGCGCTTTAACGAGAATATCACAATATAGCAGTTTCGCACTTTTAACGGTACAACACGCAGTATCTGGCTTGTTCATGCCGTTTTGTGTGCTTTCACAACTTATCACCTATCGCAGTTTCGTACTCGCAATAAAACAACACGATCTCGTTAGATGACGTCGTTTTTGGAGGTTTCACGACGCTACCTAGCTTAAACTAACATACCTACACCTAACATATCCTTCGCACTTCTATAGTTAGAAAACGTTTTACTCGCTACTTTACATTTCTTTCTACAACATATGACGGTTTCAAGCGCTTTCACATTAGATATCGCAGTTCCCGACTTGTAATGGTGAAAAACACTGCATATCACTAAGTGACATTGGTTAATGCGGTTTTACGACGGTTCATATCTTAACCTAACCTAACCTAACCTAACCTTACCTAACCTAACCTAACCTAACCTAACCTAACCAAACCTAACCTAACCTAACCTAACATAACCCAACCCAACCCAACACAACCCAACTCAACCTAACCTAACCTAACCTAACCTTACCCAACCCAACCCAACCAAACCCAACCTAACCTAACTTAACCCAACCCAACCCAACCCAACCTAACCTAACCTAACCTAACCTAAACCAACCCAACCCAACCCCACCCAACCTAACCTTACCTAACCTAACCTAATCAAACCTAACCTAACCTGACCTAACCTGACCTAACCTAACCTAACCTAACATAACCTAACCTAACGTAACCTAACCTACCCTAACCTAACCTAACCTAACCCAACCTAACCTAACCCAACCTAACCCAACCCAACCCAACCTAACCTAATTCAACCCAAACCAACCTAACCGAACCTAACGACGGTTACAAGCGCTTTCACATTAGATATCGCAGTTCCCGACTTGTAATGGCGAAAAACACTGCATCTCACTAAGTGACATTGTTTATTGCGGTTTTACGACGGTTCATATCTTAACCTAACCTAACATTCGCACTTGTATCTCAAAACGCTCTATTACACTGTTTCGTTCACAATTACAATATTTGCATGACCTCACAGTTTTTCACCAACTTATTACAGTACAGAACGCTGTATCTCGCTAAAATACATCTTTCTTTAATGTTTCACGATGCTTGCATGCGCTTTAACGAGAATATCACAACATAGCAGTTTCGTGCTTGTAACGGTACAACACGCAGTATTTGGCTTGTTCATGCCGTTTTGTGTGCTTTCATATTTCAGCTATCGCAGTTTCGTACTCGCAATAATACAACACTATCTCGTTAGATGACGTCGTTTTTGGTGGTTTCATGACGCTACCTAGCTTAAACTAACATAACTCAACCTAACATAACCTTCGCACTTCTATCGTTAGAAAACGTTTTACTCGCTACTTTACAATGCTTTATACAACATTACGGCGGTTTCATGCGATTTAACATAAGATATCGCAGTTCTCGACTTGTAATGGTGAAAAACACTGCATCTCACTAAGTGACATTGTTTAATGCCGTTTTACGACGCTTCATTTCTTAACCTAACCTAACCTAACCTAACCTTACCTAACCTAACCTAACCTAACCTAAGCTAACTTAACTTAACCTAACCAACTTTACCTAACCTAACCTAACCTAACGTAACGTAACCTAACCTAACCTAACGTAACCTAACCTAAGCTAACCTAACCTAACCTAACGTAACCTAACCTAACCCAACCTAACCTAACCTAACCTAACCTAACCCAACCTAACCCAACCCAACCCAACTCAACCTAACCTAACCCAACCCAACCCAACCTAACCCAACCTAACCTAACCTAACCTAACCTAACGACGGTTGCAAGCGCTTTCACATTAGATATCGCAGTTCCCGACTTGTAATGGTGAAAAACACATCTCACTAAGTGACATTGTTTAATGCAGTTTTACGACGGTTCATATCTTAACCTAACCTAACCTAACCTAAACTTACCTTACCTAACCTAACTTAACCTAACCTAACCTAACTTAACCTAACCTAACCTAACCTAACTTAACCCAACCCAACCCAACCCAACCCAACCTAACCTAACCTAACCTAGCCTTACCCAACCCAACCCAACCAAACCCAACCTAACCTAACATAACCTAACCTAAGCCAACCCAAACCAACCCAACCCAACCCAACCTAACCTAACCTAATCTAACCTAACCTAAACCAACCCAACCCAAGCCAACCCCACCCAACCTAACCTAACCTAACCTAACCTCACCAAACCTAACCTAACCTAACCTAACCTGACCTAACCTAACCTAACCTTACCTAACCTAACCTAACCTAACCTAACATAACCTAACTTATCCTAAACTAACCTAACCTAACCTAACCTAACCTAACCAAACCTAACCAACCCAATCCAACCCAAGCTAACCTAACCCAACCCAACCCAACCCAACCTAACCCAACCTAACCTAACCTAACCTAACCCAACCTAACCCAACCCAACCTAACCTAACCCAACCCAACCCAACCTAACCCAACCTAACATAACCTAACCTAACCTAATTTAACCTAACGACGGTTGCAAGCGCTTTCACATTAGATATCGCAGTTCCCGAATTGTAATGATGAAAAACACTGCATCTCACTAAGTGACATTGTTTAATGCGGTTTTACGACGGTTCATATCATAACCTAACCTAACAATCGCACTTGTATCTCAAAACGCTCTATTACACTGTTTCGTTCAAAATTACGATATTTGCATGACCTCACAGTTTTTCACCAACCGATTACAGTACAGAACGCTGTATCTCGCTAAAT
The DNA here is from genome assembly GCF_043290135.1 of Rhipicephalus microplus. NCBI lineage: Eukaryota > Metazoa > Arthropoda > Arachnida > Ixodida > Ixodidae > Rhipicephalus > Rhipicephalus microplus. The sequence goes on from NC_134710.1 coordinate 510,981,347, forward strand.
GACATCATTCTTTAAGGTTTCACAATGCTTGCATGCGCTTTAACGAGAATATCACAACATAGCAGTTTCGCACTTGTAACGGTACAACACGCAGTATTTGGCTTGTTCATGCCGTTTTGTGTGCTTTCACAACATTTCACCTATCGCAGTTTCGTACTCGCAATAAAACAACACTATCTCTTTAGATGACGTCGTTTTTGGTGGTTTCACGACGCTACCTAGCTTAAACTAACATAACTCAACCTAACATAACCTTCGCACTTCTATCGTTAGAAAACGTTTTACTCGCTACTTTACATTGCTTTCTACAACATTACGATGGTTTCAAGCGCTTTCACATTAGATATCGCCGTTCCCGACTTGTAATGGTGAAAAACAATGCATCTCACTAAGTGACATTGTTTAATGCGGTTTTACGACGGTTCATATCTTAACCTAACGTAACCTAACCAAACCTAACCTAACCTAACCTAACCTAACCTTACCTACCCTAACCTAACCTAACCTAACCTAACGTAACGTAACGTAACCTAACCTAACCTAACCCAACCCAACCCAACCCAACCCAACCTAACCCGATCCAACCCAATCCAACCTAACCTAACCTAACCTAACCTAACCCAACCCAACCTAACCTAACCAAACCTAACCTAACCCAACCCAACCCAACCTAACCTAACCTAATCTAACCTAACCTAACCCAACCTAATCTAACCTAACCTAACCTAAACTAACTCAACCTAACCTAACCTAACATAACCTAACCTAACCCAACCCAACCCAACCCAACCCAACCTAACCTAACCTAACCTAACCTAACCTAACCTAACCTAACCTTACCTAACCTAACCTAACCTAACCTAACGTAACCCAACCCAACCCAACCTAACCCAACCTAACATATCCTAACCTAACCTAACCTAACGTAACGACAGTTGCAAGCGCTTTCACATTAGATATCGCAGTTCCCGACTTGTAATGGTGAAAACCACCGCATCTCACTAAGTGACATTGTTTAATGCAGTTTTACGACGGTTCATATTTTAACATAACCTAACATCGCACTTGCATCTAAAAACGCTCTATTACACTGTTTCGTTCACAAATACGATATTTGCATAACCTCACAGTTTTTCACCAACTTATTGCAGTACAGAACGCTGTATCTCGCTAAATGACATCATTCTTTAAGGTTTCACAATGCTTGCATGTGCTTTAACGAGAATATCACAGTATAGCAGTTTCGCACTTGTAACGGTACAACACGCAGTATCTGGCTTGTTCATGCCGTTTTGTGTGCTTTCACATTTCACCTATTGCAGTTTCGTACATGCAATAAAACACTATCTCGTTAGATGACGTCCTTTTTGGTGGTTTCACGACGCTACCTAGCTTAAACTAACATACCTCAACCTAACATAACCATCGCACTTCTATCGTTAAAAAACGTTTACTCGCCACTTTACAATGCTTTCTACAACATTACGACGGTTTCATGCGATTTAACATAAGATATCGCAGTTCCCGACTTGTAATGGTGAAAAACACTGCATCTCACTAAGTGACATTGTTTTTGCGGTTTTACGACGGTTCATATCTTAACCTAACCTACATTCGCACTTGTATCTAAAAACGCTCTAATACACTGTTTCGTTCACATTTTACGATATTTTCATGACCTCACAGTTTTTCACCAACTTATTACAGTACAGAACGCTGTATCTCGCTAAAATACATCTTTCTTTAATGTTTCACGATGCTTGCATGCGCTTTAACGAGAATATCACAACATAGCAGTTTCGCGCTTGTAACGGTACAACACGCAGTATTTGGCTTGTTCATGCCGTTTTGTGTGCTTTCATATTTCAGCTATCGCAGTTTCGTACTCGCAATAATACAACACTATCTCGTTAGATGACGTCGTTTTTAGTGGTTTCACGACGCTACCTAGCTTAAACTAACATAACTCAACCTAACATAACCTTCGCACTTCTATCGTTAGAAAACGTTTTACTTGCTACTTTACAATGCTTTCTACAACATTACGGCGGTTTCATGCGATTTAACATAAGATATCGCAGTTCTCGACTTGTAATGGTGAAAAACACTGCATCTCACTAAGTGACATTGTTTAATGCCGTTTTACGACGGTTCATTTCTTAACCTAACCTAACCTAACCTAACCTTACCTAACCTAACCTAACCTAACCTAAGCTAACTTAACTTAACCTAACCAACTTTACCTAACCTAACCTAACCTAACGTAACGTAACCTAACCTAACCTAACGTAACCTAACCTAAGCTAACCTAACCTAACCTAACATAACCTAACCTAACCCAACCTAACCTAACCTAACCTAACGCAACCTAACCCAACCCAACCCAACCCAACCTAACCTAACCCAACCCAACCCAACCTAACCCAACCTAACCTAACCTAACCTAACCTAACGACGGTTGCAAGCGCTTTCACATTAGATATCGCAGTTCCCGACTTGTAATGGTGAAAAACACTGCATCTCACTAAGTGACATTGTTTAATGCAGTTTTACGATGGTTCATATCTTAACCTAACCTAACGTAACCTAAACTTACCTTACCTAACCTAACTTAACCTAACCTAACCTAACTTAACCTAACCTAACCTAACCTAACCTAACTTAACCCAACCCAACATAACCCAACCTAACCTAACCTAACCTAGCCTTACCCAACCCAACCCAACCAAACCCAACCTAACCTAACATAACCTAACCTAAGCCAACCCAACCCAACCCAACCCAACCCAACCTAACCTAACCTAATCTAACCTAACCTAAACCAACCCAACCCAACCCAAGCCAACCCCACCCAACCTAACCTAACCTAACCTTACCTAACCTAACCTAACCTAACCTAACATAACCTAACGTAACCTAAACTAACCTAACCTAACCTAACCTAAGCTAACCAAACCTAACCAACCCAATCCAACCCAACCTAACCTAACCCAACCCAACCCAACCCAACCTAACCCAACCTAACCTAACCTAACCTAACCCAACCTAACCCAACCCAACCTAACCTAACCCAACCCAACCCAACCTAACCCAACCTAACATAACCTAACCTAACCTAACTTAACCTAACGACGGTTTCATGCGATTTAACATAAGATATCGCAGTTCCCGACTTGTAATGGTGAAAAACACTGCATCTCACTAAGTGACATTGTTTAATGCGGTTTTACGACGGTTCATAAATTAACCTAACCTAACAATCGCACTTGTATCTCAAAACGCTCTATTACACTGTTTCGTTCACAATTACGATATTTGCATAACCTCACAGTTTTTCACCAACCTATTACAGTACAGAACGCTGTATCTCGCTAAATGACATCATTCTTTAAGGTTTCACAATGCTTGCATGCGCTTTAACGAGAATATCACAACATAGCAGTTTCGCACTTGTAACGGTACAACACGCAGTATTTGGCTTGTTCATGCCGTTTTGTGTGCTTTCACAACATTTCACCTATCGCAGTTTCGTACTCGCAATAAAACAACACTATCTCGTTAGATGACGTCGTTTTTGGTGGTTTCACGACGCTACCTAGCTTAAACTAACATAACTCAACCTAACATAACCTTCGCACTTCTATCGTTAGAAAACGTTTTACTCGCTACTTTACAATGCTTTCTACAACATTACGATGGTTTCAAGCGCTTTCACATTAGATATCGCCGTTCCCGACTTGTAATGGTGAAAAACAATGCATCTCACTAAGTGACATTTTTTAATGCGGTTTTACGACGGTTCATATCATAACCTAACCTAACAATCGCACTTGTATCTCAAAACGCTCTATTACACTGTTTCGTTCACAATTACGATATTTGCATGACCTCACAGTTTTTCAACAACCTATTACAGTACAGAACGCTGTATCTCGCTAAATGACATCAATCTTTAAGGTTTCACAATGCTTGCATGCGCTTTAACGAGAATATCACAACATAGCAGTTTCGCACTTGTAACGGTACAACACGCAGTATTTGGCTTGTTCATGCCGTTTTGTGTGCTTTTACAACATTTCACCTATCGCAGTTTCTACTCGCAATTAAACAACACTCTCTCGTTAGATGACGTCGTTTTTGGTGGTTTCACGACGCTACCTAGCTTAAACTAACATCACTCAACCTAACATAACCTTCGCACTTCTATCGTTAGAAAACGTTTTACTCGCTACATTACATTGCTTTCTACAACATTACGATGGTTTCAAGCACTTTCACATTAGATATCGCAGTTCCCGACTTGTAATGGTGAAAAACACTGCATCTCACTAAGTGACATTGTTTAATGCGGTTTTACGACGGTTCATATCTTAACCTAACCAAACCTAACCAAACCTAACCTAACTTAACCTAGCCTAACCTAACCTAACTTAACCTAACCCAACCCAACCCAACCCAACCTAACCCAACCTAACCTAACCTAACCTAACCTAACCTAACCCAACCTAACCCAACCCAACCTAACCTAACCCAACCCAACCCAACCTAACCCGACCTAACCTAACCTAACCTAACCTAACCTAACGACGGTTGCAAGCGCTTTCACATTAGATATTGCAGTTCCAGACTTGTAATGGTGAAAAACACCGCATCTCACTAAGTGACATTGTTTAAGGCAGTTTTACGACGGTTCATATCTTAACCTAACCTAACATTGTGGTGCAGTCACCGAGGGTGGGCTCGGTGACTGCACCACAATGCAGCCATCTAATCCACTTACCTTTGCAATGCAGACGACCATACTTGTGTTTGCCAGCCTGCAGCTGTCGAACATGATAGGCCTATCCTCGGGGGCGTCATCTATGTTGGTGCTGCCGGGCTCCGAAAGCGAGCCAGGCTCCTGCCGCCTACTACGCACCAACTGCTCGTCCCCACCGGATATTACGTCGGAGGAACTACTATCACCGGAAATCACCGTGCTATGGAAGGCCGCATCGTCATCAACCACAGCATCATCAAGTATAAAGGAACATCACCCGCTGACGCCACTTCGTGGGCTCGGTGACTGCACCACAATGCAGCCATCTAATCCACTTACCTTTGCAATGCAGACGACCATACTTGTGTTTGCCAGCCTGCAGCTGTCGAACACGATAGGCCTATCCTCGGGGGCGTCATCTATGTTGGTGCTGCCGGGCTCCGAAAGCGAGCCAGGCTCCTGCCGCCTACTACGCACCAACTGCTCGTCCCCACCGGATATTACGTCGGAGGAACTACTATCACCGGAAATCACCGTGCTATGGAAGGCTGCATCGTCATCAACCACAGCATCATCAAGTATAAAGGAACATCACCCGCTGACGCCACTTCGTGGGCTCGGTGACTGCACCACAATGCAGCCATCTAATCCACTTACCTTTGCAATGCAGGTTAGTAAATCGTATGTCCTCTTCGCTAAAAAGTCGAGTAATTACTTCCTGGTGCAGTTCCCGAGCCCCCACTGCTGTATTACTATTGCTGTTGAGTGTGCTCATATGATTCACTCGTTGCTGATCTTATCGGGTGACGTCGAAACTAATCCTGGCCCTAACGGAAACGCTGCTATTCTTACTGAGCTACAAAAGCTAAGTGCCGGCCAGGCCCAGCTGATTGCCGAAGTTCAGAGTTTGAAATCTCAACTAAGCACAACGGATAAAAGAATAACAGACTTAAACAAACGAATGGGCGATCTCGAAACACATTACCAAACTCTTCTTCCCCTCAGAAATGATATCGAAAAAACACAGACTAACGTAATCAACATGACTAAAAAAATTCAAGAGCTAGAAACTTCCCTGGATGACGCTGAAAACAGGTCGCGCCGGAATAACCTTCTATTCTACGGCATCCCTGACCCCACTAGGAATGAAACGTGGGCTGAATCTGAAAAAATGATAATCGATATCTGCAACAATAACCTTGGACTAACAGTGCAGCCTAACGACATAGAACGCGCACATCGTCTCGATATTCATTCACTAAACCGAAATCGTCCCATAATTGTGAAATTTTTATCATAGAAAACCAGAGATGCACTTTTATCAAACGGCAGGAAACTGAAGAACACTAACTACAGCATCGGGGAGGACTTTTCCCGCCCCGTTCAATATGCGCGCAAGCAATTACTTGCATTTGCAAAAGCACGTTCGGACAAGTTCTCCTTGCGGTTCAAAACACTGCACGTCGGGTCGAAGCGCTATATATTTGACGCATCATCACACATGGTTAAGGAAATTGCATAGCGGTTACCCCGCCAACAAAGAGCAATAAAACGCCAAACGGCTTCCCCATGTCATGTTCTCTCGTTTTCCGTAATATTCACTAACATACGTAGCCTTCTTCCAAAACGTGAACTCATATCCAACATTATCTCGTCATCAAAAAGCAACATACTCGTATTAACAGAAACGTGGCTTACCAGCGATATAACGGATGCGGAAATATTAACTGACCTACAGGACTTCCACGTGTACCGAAATGACCGAAATGGCTCACGGGGGGGCGGAGTACTTATCGCAGTTCATCGGGCATATCTTGCTCCGTTGTTAACGTCGATTCCGATACCAAATCCCTGTGGCTAATTTGTCGTACTAACACCGTAACTGTCCTACTTGGCGTCTGCTACAGGCCCCCGCAAACGGATCCAAATTTTCCATGTCATCTGAACAATTCCATTCAAAAACTTACTTCCGCTTACCCAAAGGCTCGCATTCTTCTGTTCGGTGATTTTAACTACCCTAATATTGACTGGCAAAACATAGTTACTTCTACATTATCATGTCACGCAGAGGCGAAAAACTTCCTCGATGTATGTCTCAAGTTTAACCTTACACAATTAGTCGCCCAACCAACCCGTGTCACACGAGGATCAGCAAATATTCTCGACCTGATATTAACCAATAGCCCCGAGAACCTATTATCTATTACTTACCTTCCTGAGATCAGCGACCCCAAGGTCATACATGCTTTATTTTCATTTACCTTGACCAAAAAACAGACGACTAATAAAACAATTGTTCTTTATGATAAGGGTAACTATAGTGCAATATCTGAAGATCTCAGTAACTCTTTTAATCAGTATGAATCTACATTTCACACGCGCTCAGTTCATGACAACTGGTTGATCTTTAAGGACAAAGTAAATCACCTCTCTGATATGTTTATCCCGAAGATTACTTTTCAAACTAACCGCAATAAACCATGGTTTTCTCGGCATTTAAAAAAACTTGAAAACAAAAAGAAACGACTTTTTCGTACCGCCAAACGCAACGGCAAGCCTACGGCATGGCAAAAATACATCGAAGCTGAAAAATCATATTTGCTATCTGTTCGTAAAGCCAAATACTCGTTTTACCATATAGACTTACCTAATCTCCTAATCAGGAACCCCAAGCAATTCTGGCAAGTTCTAAACCCCACACATCCTTCCGATATTAAACTAACGAATGATTCACACGAGACAGTGACTGACCATGATTGCGCAGAAATATTCAACGAAGCATTTGCATCTGTCTTCACTACTGAACTTGACATGCCCTCACAGTCGCCATCATTTAGCGTAGAAACTTTCATGCCTGCTGTCACCTTCTTCGAAGAAGGCATTTCATCTATAATCCACAAATTAAAACTTTCTTCATCAGCTGGTATGGATTCCATCAACTCGAAACTCCTCAAGAATGTGAAATCGACTTGCGCAGCATACTTATGTCTTATCTTCTCACAGTCACTCACCTCAGGAATCATGCCGGATGATTGGAAAACGGGCAAGGTCGTTCCAGTCTACAAATCAGGTAACAGAAACTCACCCTTGAACTACCGCCCCATTTCATTAACCAGCGTGCCTTGTAAGATCATGGAACACGTCATCTACTCACAAATCTTCAATTTTTTGGACTCCAACGAATTTTTTCATCCTTCACAGCACGGATTTCGAAAGGGCCTTTCTTGCGAAACCCAATTAGCACAATTCGTTCATGACCTACAGACTAATCTCGACTGTAATATCCAAACCGACTCAATATTCCTTGATTTTGCAAAAGCTTTCGACAAGGTTCCTCACCAGCGTCTGTTACTGAAACTTTCAAAACTAAACTTGCATCCTAACATCTTCAGGTGGCTTGAGGAGTTTCTAACTAACCGCTCGCAATCTGTCGATCTTAACGGCCACCTGTCTAAACCACTCCCAGTCACCTCAGGCGTCCCACAAGGGTCTGTTCTCGGTCCTCTCCTATTCCTAATATATATTAATGACTTACCATTGCATGTTTCCTGTAACATTCGCATGTTCGCTGACGATTGCGTAATCTATCATACTATTACTAATTGTCATGACCATCACATCCTTCAGAGCAACCTTAACAATATAATAAACTGGTGTAATATTTGGCTAATGACTCTCAACCCCACTAAATGCAAACTCTTGTCCTTCTCTCGTCGTCACAATCCCTCTCGCTTTCAGTATTCTATTTCTAAATCATGTATCGAATTAGTAGAATCGTATAAATATCTAGGAGTCACCCTTTGTTCTAATTTATCATGGCGCGCCCATATTACAAACATCATTTCAGCATCGAACAAAACACTGGGTTTTCTTAAACGCCACCTTCGCCTTTCCCCCCCACATGTTAGATTACTCGCGTATAAATCGCTTATAAGACCAAAATTAGAATACGCATCTGCCATCTGGAGCCCCCATCATGCATACCTAATCACTGCCTTGGAAGGTGTTCAAAATCGGGCCACCCGTTTCATCCATTCCTCATATTCATATGACATCAGCATTTCACCATTGAAACATGAATCTGGCCTATCACTCCTTTCTTATCGTCGCCGCATTGCTAGCCTAACCCTTTATCATAAGTTTTTTTATTCTTCACTCAATCAAGCTCCTTATATAACAGCCGCCTCACGCATTTCCCACCGCACCAGTCATTCACTTCAAGTTGCCCGCCCGCCATCACGCACCACTACGTTTGCTGCTTCGTTTTTCCTCAGAGCAGCTTCAGACTGGAACGGCCTGCCCTACGACATTGTCACAATTGCCTCATCATCTACCTTCCTGGAACGCCTCACCGATCATCTGCCATGTTAATTCAATTTTAACTGTTTGTTTGCAATGTTAATTGAATCTCCGCTGTTTTGAATTGTAATCCCACTCCTTATGTAACACCCCCTGAATGGGGGCCTTTAAGGAAATAAAACTGAACTGAACTGAACTGAACCTAACCTTACCTAACCTAACTTAACCTAGCCTAACCTAACCTAACTTAACCTAACCCAACCTAACCTAACCTAACCCACCCCAACCCAACCCAACCCAACCTAACCTAACCTAACCCAACCCAACCTAACCTAAACTAACCTAACCTAACCCAACCCAACCCAACCTAACCTAACCTAACCTAACCCAACCCAACCTAACCTAACCTAACGTAACGTAACCTAACCTAACCTAGCCTAACGTAACAGAACCTAACCTAACCTAACCTAACCCAACCTAACCCAACCCAACCCAACCCAACCTAACCTAAGCTAACCTAACCTTACCTAACCTAACCTAGCGACGGTTGCAAGCGCTTTCACATTAGATATCGCAGTTCCCGACTTGTAATGGTGAAAAACACTGCATCTCACTAAGTGACATTGTTTAATGCGGTTTTACGACGGTTCATATCATAACCTAACCTAACATTCGCACTTGCATCTAAAAACGCTCTATTACACTGTTTCGTTCACAATTACGATATTTGCATAACTTCACAGTTTTTCAGCAACTTATTGCAGTACAGAACGCTGTATCTCACTAAATGACATTGTTCTTTAAGGTTTCGCGATGCTTGCATGCGCTTTAACGAGAATATCACAGTATAGTAGTTTCGCACTTGTAACAGTACAACACGCAGTATCTGGCTTGTTCATGCCGTTTTGTGTGCTTTCACAACATTTCACCGATTGCAGTTTCGTACATGCAATAAAACAACACTATCTCGTTAGATGACGTCCTTTTTGGTGGTTTCACGACGCTACCTAACTTAAACTAACATAACTCAACCTAACATAACCATCGCACTTCTAACGTTAGAAAACGTTTACTCGCTACTTTACAATTCTCTCTACAACATTACGACGGTTTCATGCACTTTCACATCAGATATCGCACTTCCCGACTTGTAATGGTGAAAAACACTGCATCTCACTAAGTGACATTGTTTATTGCGGTTTTACGACGGTTCATATCTTAACCTAACCTAACAATCGCACTTGTATCTCAAAACGCTCTATTACACTGTTTCGTTCACAATTACGATATTTGCATGACCTCACAGTTTTTCACCAACCTATTACAGTACAGAACGCTGTATCTCGCTAAATGACATCATTCTTTAAAGTTTCACAATGCTTGCATGCGCTCTAACGAGAATATCACAACATAGCAGTTTCGCACTTGTAACGGTACAACACGCAGTATTTGGCTTCTTCATGCCGTTTTGTGTGCTTTAACAACATTTCACCTATCGCAGTTTCGTACTCGCAATAAAACAACACTATCTCGTTAGATGACGTCGTTTTTGGTGGTTTCACGACGCTACCTAGCTTAAACTAACATAACTCAACCTAACATAACCTTCGCACTTCTATCGTTAGAAAACGTTTTACTCGCTACTTTACATTGCTTTCTACAACATTACGATGGTTTCAAGCGCTTTCACATTAGATATCGCAGTTCCCGACTTGTAATGGTGAAAAACACTGCATCTCACTAAGTGACATTGTTTAATGCGGTTTTACGACGGCTCATATCTTAACCTAACCTAGCCTAACCTAACCTAACCTAACCTTACATAACCTAACTTAACCTAACCTTACCTAACCTAACTTAACCTATCCTAACCTAACCTAACCTAACCTAACCCAACCCAACCCAACCCAAACCAACCTAACCTAACCTAACCAAACCTAACGCAACCAAACCCAACCAAACCCAACCTAACCTAACCTAACCTAACCTAACCCAACCCAACCCAACCCAACCTAAACTAACCTAACCTAACCTAACCCAACCCAACCCAACCCAACCTAACCTAACCTAATCTAACCTAACCTAACCCAACCTAACCCAACCTAACATATCCTAACCTAACCTAACCCAACCCAACCCAACCCAACCAATCCCACCTAACCTAACCTAACCTAACCCAACCAAACCCAACCCAACCTAACCTAACCTAACCTAACCCAACCCAACCTAAACTAACCTAACCAAACCTAACCTAACCCAACCCAACCCAACCTAACCTAACCTAATCTAACCTAACCTAACCCAACCTAACCTAACCTAACCTAACCTAACCCTACCTAACCTAACATAACCTAACCTAACCCAACCCAACCCAACCCAACCCAACCTAACCTAACCTAACCTAACCTAACCAAACCTAACCTAACCTAACCTAACCTAACCTTACCTTACCTAACCTAACCTAACCTAACCTAACGTAACCCAACCCAACCCAACCTAACCCAACCTAACATATCCTAACCTAACCTAACCTAACGTAACGACAGTTGCAAGCGCTTTCACATTAGATATCGCAGTTCCCGACTTGTAATGGTGAAAAACACCGCATCTCACTAAGTGACATTGTTTAATGCAGTTTTACGACGGTTCATATTTTAACATAACCTAACATCGCACTTGCATCTGAAAACGCTCTATTACACTGTTTCGTTCACAAATACGATATTTGCATAACCTCACAGTTTTTCACCAACTTATTGCAGTACAGAACGCTGTATCTCGCTAAATGACATCATTCTTTAAGGTTTCACAATGCTTGCATGTGCTTTAACGAGAATATCACAGTATAGCAGTTTCGCACTTGTAACGGTACAACACGCAGTATCTGGCTTGTTCATGCCGTTTTGTGTGCTTTCACATTTCACCTATTGCAGTTTCGTACATGCAATAAAACACTATCTCGTTAGATGACGTCCTTTTTGGTGGTTTCACGACGCTACCTAGCTTAAACTAACATACCTCAACCTAACATAACCATCGCACTTCTATCGTTAAAAAACGTTTACTCGCCACTTTACAATGCTTTCTACAACATTACGACGGTTTCATGCGATTTAACATAAGATATCGCAGTTCCCGACTTGTAATGGTGAAAAACACTGCATCTCACTAAGTGACATTGTTTTTGCGGTTTTACGACGGTTCATATCTTAACCTAACCTACATTCGCACTTGTATCTAAAAACGCTCTAATACACTGTTTCGTTCACATTTTACGATATTTTCATGACCTCACAGTTTTTCACCAACTTATTACAGTACAGAACGCTGTATCTCGCTAAAATACATCTTTCTTTAATGTTTCACGATGCTTGCATGCGCTTTAACGAGAATATCACAACATAGCAGTTTCGCGCTTGTAACGGTACAACACGCAGTATTTGGCTTGTTCATGCCGTTTTGTGTGCTTTCATATTTCAGCTATCGCAGTTTCGTACTCGCAATAATACAACACTATCTCGTTAGATGACGTCGTTTTTGGTGGTTTCACGACGCTACCTAGCTTAAACTAACATAACTCAACCTAACATAACCTTCGCACTTCTATCGTTAGAAAACGTTTTACTTGCTACTTTACAATGCTTTCTACAACATTGCGGCGGTTTCATGCGATTTAACATAAGATATCGCAGTTCTCGACTTGTAATGGTGAAAAACACTGCATCTCACTAAGTGACATTGTTTAATGCCGTTTTACGACGGTTCATTTCTTAACCTAACCTAACCTAACCTAACCTTACCTAACCTAACCTAACCTAACCTAAGCTAACTTAACTTAACCTAACGAACTTTACCTAACCTAACCTAACGTAACGTAACCTAACCTAACCTAACGTAACCTAACCTAAGCTAACCTAACCTAACCTAACATAACCTAACCTAACCCAACCTAACCTAACCTAACCTAACCTAACCCAACCTAACCCAACCCAACCCAACCCAACCTAACCTAACCCAACCCAACCCAACCTAACCCAACCTAACCTAACCTAACCTAACCTAACGACGGTTGCAAGCGCTTTCACATTAGATATCGCAGTTCCCGACTTGTAATGGTGAAAAACACTGCATCTCACTAAGTGACATTGTTTAATGCAGTTTTACGATGGTTCATATCTTAACCTAACCTAACCTAACCTAAACTTACCTTACCTAACCTAACTTAACCTAACCTAACCTAACCTAACCTAACTTAACCCAACCCAACCCAACCTAACCTAACCTAACCTAGCCTTACCCAACCCAACCCAACCAAACCCAACCTAACCTAACATAACCTAACCTAAGCCAACCCAACCCAACCCAACCCAACCCAACCTAACCTAACCTAATCTAACCTAACCTAAACCAACCCAACCCAACCCAAGCCAACCCCACCCAACCTAACCTAACCTAACCTTACCTAACCTAACCTAACCTAACCTAACATAACCTAACGTAACCTAAACTAACCTAACCTAACCTAACCTAACCTAACCAAACCTAACCAACCCAATCCAACCCAACCTAACCTAACCCAACCCAACCCAACCTAACCCAACCTAACCTAACCTAACCCAACCCAACCCAACCTAACCCAACCTAACATAACCTAACCTAACCTAACTTAACCTAACGACGGTTTCATGCGATTTAACATAAGATATCGCAGTTCCCGACTTGTAATGGTGAAAAACACTGCATCTCACTAAGTGACATTGTTTAATGCGGTTTTACGACGGTTCATAAATTAACCTAACCTAACAATCGCACTTGTATCTCAGAACGCTCTATTACACTGTTTCGTTCACAATTACGATATTTGCATAACCTCACAGTTTTTCACCAACCTATTACAGTACAGAACGCTGTATCTCGCTAAATGACATCATTCTTTAAGGTTTCACAATGCTTGCATGCGCTTTAACGAGAATATCACAACATAGCAGTTTCGCACTTGTAACGGTACAACACGCAGTATTTGGCTTGTTCATGCCGTTTTGTGTGCTTTCACAACATTTCACCTATCGCAGTTTCGTACTCGCAATAAAACAACACTATCTCGTTAGATGACGTCGTTTTTGGTGGTTTCACGACGCTACCTAGCTTAAACTAACATAACTCAACCTAACATAACCTTCGCACTTCTATCGTTAGAAAACGTTTTACTCGCTACTTTACAATGCTTTCTACAACATTACGATGGTTTCAAGCGCTTTCACATTAGATATCGCCGTTCCCGACTTGTAATGGTGAAAAACAATGCATCTCACTAAGTGACATTTTTTAATGCGGTTTTATGACGGTTCATATCATAACCTAACCTAACAATCGCACTTGTATCTCAAAACGCTCTATTACACTGTTTCGTTCACAATTACGATATTTGCATGACCTCACAGTTTTTCACCAACCTATTACAGTACAGAACGCTGTATCTCGCTAAATGACATCATTCTTTAAGGTTTCACAATGCTTGCATGCGCTTTAACGAGAATATCACAACATAGCAGTTTCGCACTTGTAACGGTACAACACGCAGTATTTGGCTTGTTCATGCCGTTTTGTGTGCTTTTACAACATTTCACCTATCGCAGTTTCTACTCGCAATTAAACAACACTATCTCGTTAGATGACGTCGTTTTTGGTGGTTTCACGACGCTACCTAGCTTAAACTAACATCACTCAACCTAACATAACCTTCGCACTTCTATCGTTAGAAAACGTTTTACTCGCTACATTACATTGCTTTCTACAACATTACGACGGTTTCAAGCACTTTCACATTAGATATCGCAGTTCCCGACTTGTAATGGTGAAAAACACTGCATCTCACTAAGTGACATTGTTTAATGCGGTTTTACGACGGTTCATATCTTAACCTAACCAAACCTAACCAAACCTAACCTAACTTAACCTAGCCTAACCTAACCTAACTTAACCTAACCCAACCCAACCCAACCCAACCTAACCCAACCTAACCTAACCTAACCTAACCTAACCTAACCCAACCTAACCCAACCCAACCTAACCTAACCCAACCCAACCCAACCTAACCCGACCTAACCTAACCTAACCTAACCTAACCTAACGACGGTTGCAAGCGCTTTCACATTAGATATTGCAGTTCCAGACTTGTAATGGTGAAAAACACCGCATCTCACTAAGTGACATTGTTTAAGGCAGTTTTACGACGGTTCATATCTTAACCTAACCTAACATTGTGGTGCAGTCACCGAGGGTGGGCTCGGTGACTGCACCACAATGCAGCCATCTAATCCACTTACCTTTGCAATGCAGACGACCATACTTGTGTTTGCCAGCCTGCAGCTGTCGAACATGATAGGCCTATCCTCGGGGGCGTCATCTATGTTGGTGCTGCCGGGCTCCGAAAGCGAGCCAGGCTCCTGCCGCCTACTACGCACCAACTGCTCGTCCCCACCGGATATTACGTCGGAGGAACTACTATCACCGGAAATCACCGTGCTATGGAAGGCCGCATCGTCATCAACCACAGCATCATCAAGTATAAAGGAACATCACCCGCTGACGCCACTTCGTGGGCTCGGTGACTGCACCACAATGCAGCCATCTAATCCACTTACCTTTGCAATGCAGACGACCATACTTGTGTTTGCCAGCCTGCAGCTGTCGAACATGATAGGCCTATCCTCGGGGGCGTCATCTATGTTGGTGCTGCCGGGCTCCGAAAGCGAGCCAGGCTCCTGCCGCCTACTACGCACCAACTGCTCGTCCCCACCGGATATTACGTCGGAGGAACTACTATCACCGGAAATCACCGTGCTATGGAAGGCCGCATCGTCATCAACCACAGCATCATCAAGTATAAAGGAACATCACCCGCTGACGCCACTTCGTGGGCTCGGTGACTGCACCACAATGCAGCCATCTAATCCACTTACCTTTGCAATGCAGGTTAGTAAATCGTATGTCCTCTTCGCTAAAAAGTCGAGTAATTACTTCCTGGTGCAGTTCCCGAGCCCCCACTGCTGTATTACTATTGCTGTTGAGTGTGCTCATATGATTCACTCGTTGCTGATCTTATCGGGTGACGTCGAAACTAATCCTGGCCCTAACGGAAACGCTGCTATTCTTACTGAGCTACAAAAGCTAAGTGCCGGCCAGGCCCAGCTGATTGCCGAAGTTCAGAGTTTGAAATCTCAACTAAGCACAACGGATAAAAGAATAACAGACTTAAACAAACGAATGGGCGATCTCGAAACACATTACCAAACTCTTCTTCCCCTCAGAAATGATATCGAAAAAACACAGACTAACGTAATCAACATGACTAAAAAAATTCAAGAGCTAGAAACTTCCCTGGATGACGCTGAAAACAGGTCGCGCCGGAATAACCTTCTATTCTACGGCATCCCTGACCCCACTAGGAATGAAACGTGGGCTGAATCTGAAAAAATGATAATCGATATCTGCAACAATAACCTTGGACTAACAGTGCAGCCTAACGACATAGAACGCGCACATCGTCTCGGTATTCATTCACTAAACCGAAATCGTCCCATAATTGTGAAATTTTTATCATACAAAACCAGAGATGCACTTTTATCAAACGGCAGGAAACTGAAGAACACTAACTACAGCATCGGGGAGGACTTTTCCCGCCCCGTTCAATATGCGCGCAAGCAATTACTTGCATTTGCAAAAGCACGTTCGGACAAGTTCTCCTTGCGGTTCAAAACACTGCACGTCGGGTCGAAGCGCTATATATTTGACGCATCATCACACATGGTTAAGGAAATTGCATAGCGGTTACCCCGCCAACAAAGAGCAATAAAACGCCAAACGGCTTCCCCATGTCATGTTCTCTCGTTTTCCGTAATATTCACTAACATACGTAGCCTTCTTCCAAAACGTGAACTCATATCCAACATTATCTCGTCATCAAAAAGCAACATACTCGTATTAACAGAAACGTGGCTTACCAGCGATATAACGGATGCGGAAATATTAACTGACCTACAGGACTTCCACGTGTACCGAAATGACCGAAATGGCTCACGGGGGGGCGGAGTACTTATCGCAGTTCATCGGGGCATATCTTGCTCCGTTGTTAACGTCGATTCCGATACCAAATCCCTGTGGCTAATTTGTCGTACTAACACCGTAACTGTCCTACTTGGCGTCTGCTACAGGCCCCCGCAAACGGATCCAAATTTTCCATGTCATCTGAACAATTCCATTCAAAAACTTACTTCCGCTTACCCAAAGGCTCGCATTCTTCTGTTCGGTGATTTTAACTACCCTAATATTGACTGGCAAAACATAGTTACTTCTACATTATCATGTCACGCAGAGGCGAAAAACTTCCTCGATGTATGTCTCAAGTTTAACCTTACACAATTAGTCGCCCAACCAACCCGTGTCACACGAGGATCAGCAAATATTCTCGACCTGATATTAACCAATAGCCCCGAGAACCTATTATCTATTACTTACCTTCCTGAGATCAGCGACAACAAGGTCATTCATGCTTTATTTTCATTTACCTCGACCAAAAAACAGACGACTAATAAAACAATTGTTCTTTATGATAAGGGTAACTATAGTGCAATATCTGAAGATCTCAGTAACTCTTTTAATCAGTATGAATCTACATTTCACACGCGCTCAGTTCATGACAACTGGTTGATCTTTAAGGACAAAGTAAATCACCTCTCTGATATGTTTATCCCGAAGATTACTTTTTAAACTAACCGCAATAAACCATGGTTTTCTCGGCATTTAAAAAAACTTGAAAACAAAAAGAAACGACTTTTTCGTACCGCCAAACGCAACGGCAAGCCTACGGCATGGCAAAAATACATCGAAGCTGAAAAATCATATTTGCTATCTGTTCGTAAAGCCAAATACTCGTTTTACCATATAGACTTACCTAATCTCCTAATCAGGAACCCCAAGCAATTCTGGCAAGTTCTAAACCCCACACATCCTTCCGATATTAAACTAACGAATGATTCACACGAGACAGTGACTGACCATGATTGCGCAGAAATATTCAACGAAGCATTTGCATCTGTCTTCACTACTGAACTTGACATGCCCTCACAGTCGCCATCATTTAGCGTAGAAACTTTCATGCCTGCTGTCACCTTCTTCGAAGAAGGCATTTCATCTATAATCCACAAATTAAAACTTTCTTCATCAGCTGGTATGGATTCCATCAACTCGAAACTCCTCAAGAATGTGAAATCGACTTGCGCAGCATACTTATGTCTTATCTTCTCACAGTCACTCACCTCAGGAATCATGCCGGATGATTGGAAAACGGGCAAGGTCGTTCCAGTCTACAAATCAGGTAACAGAAACTCACCCTTGAACTACCGCCCCATTTCATTAACCAGCGTGCCTTGTAAGATCATGGAACACGTCATCTACTCACAAATCTTCAATTTTTTGGACTCCAACGAATTTTTTCATCCTTCACAGCACGGATTTCGAAAGGGCCTTTCTTGCGAAACCCAATTAGCACAATTCGTTCATGACCTACAGACTAATCTCGACTGTAATATCCAAACCGACTCAATATTCCTTGATTTTGCAAAAGCTTTCGACAAGGTTCCTCACCAGCGTCTGTTACTGAAACTTTCAAAACTAAACTTGCATCCTAACATCTTCAGGTGGCTTGAGGAGTTTCTAACTAACCGCTCGCAATCTGTCGATCTTAACGGCCACCTGTCTAAACCACTCCCAGTCACCTCAGGCGTCCCACAAGGGTCTGTTCTCGGTCCTCTCCTATTCCTAATATATATTAATGACTTACCATTGCATGTTTCCTGTAACATTCGCATGTTCGCTGACGATTGCGTAATCTATCATACTATTACTAATTGTCATGACCATCACATCCTTCAGAGCAACCTTAACAATATAATAAACTGGTGTAATATTTGGCTAATGACTCTCAACCCCACTAAATGCAAACTCTTGTCCTTCTCTCGTCGTCACGATCCCTCTCGCTTTCAGTATTCTATTTCTAAATCATGTATCGAATTAGTAGAATCGTATAAATATCTAGGAGTCACCCTTTGTTCTAATTTATCATGGCGCGCCCATATTACAAACATCATTTCAGCATCGAACAAAACACTGGGTTTTCTTAAACGCCACCTTCGCCTTTCCCCACCACATGTTAGATTACTCGCGTATAAATCGCTTATAAGACCAAAATTAGAATACGCATCTGCCATCTGGAGCCCCCATCATGCATACCTAATCACTGCCTTGGAAGGTGTTCAAAATCGGGCCACCCGTTTCATCCATTCCTCATATTCATATGACATCAGCATTTCACCATTGAAACATGAATCTGGCCTATCACTCCTTTCTTATCGTCGCCGCATTGCTAGCCTAACCCTTTATCATAAGTTTTTTTATTCTTCACTCAATCAAGCTCCTTATATAACAGCCGCCTCACGCATTTCCCACCGCACCAGTCATTCACTTCAAGTTGCCCGCCCGCCATCACGCACCACTACGTTTGCTGCTTCGTTTTTCCTCAGAGCAGCTTCAGACTGGAACGGCCTGCCCTACGACATTGTCACAATTGCCTCATCATCTACCTTCCTGGAACGCCTCACCGATCATCTGCCATGTTAATTCAATTTTAACTGTTTGTTTGCAATGTTAATTGAATCTCCGCTGTTTTGAATTGTAATCCCACTCCTTATGTAACACCCCCTGAATGGGGGCCTTTAAGGAAATAAAACTGAACTGAACTGAACTGAACCTAACCTTACCTAACCTAACTTAACCTAGCCTAACCTAACCTAACTTAACCTAACCCAACCTAACCTAACCTAACCCACCCCAACCCAACCCAACCCAACCTAACCTAACCTAACCCAACCCAACCTAACCTAAACTAACCTAACCTAACCCAACCCAACCCAACCTAACCTAACCTAACCT
Organism: Rhipicephalus microplus; assembly: GCF_043290135.1. Taxonomy (NCBI): domain Eukaryota; kingdom Metazoa; phylum Arthropoda; class Arachnida; order Ixodida; family Ixodidae; genus Rhipicephalus; species Rhipicephalus microplus. The sequence continues at coordinate 511,001,394 of NC_134710.1, forward strand.
AACCCAACCCAACCTAACCTAACCTAACGTAACGTAACCTAACCTAACCTAGCCTAACGTAACAGAACCTAACCTAACCTAACCTAACCCAACCTAACCCAACCCAACCCAACCCAACCTAACCTAAGCTAACCTAACCTTACCTAACCTAACCTAGCGACGGTTGCAAGCGCTTTCACATTAGATATCGCAGTTCCCGACTTGTAATGGTGAAAAACACTGCATCTCACTAAGTGACATTGTTTAATGCGGTTTTACGACGGTTCATATCATAACCTAACCTAACATTCGCACTTGCATCTAAAAACGCTCTATTACACTGTTTCGTTCACAATTACGATATTTGCATAACTTCACAGTTTTTCAGCAACTTATTGCAGTACAGAACGCTGTATCTCACTAAATGACATTGTTCTTTAAGGTTTCGCGATGCTTGCATGCGCTTTAACGAGAATATCACAGTATAGTAGTTTCGCACTTGTAACAGTACAACACGCAGTATCTGGCTTGTTCATGCCGTTTTGTGTGCTTTCACAACATTTCACCGATTGCAGTTTCGTACATGCAATAAAACAACACTATCTCGTTAGATGACGTCCTTTTTGGTGGTTTCACGACGCTACCTAACTTAAACTAACATAACTCAACCTAACATAACCATCGCACTTCTAACGTTAGAAAACGTTTACTCGCTACTTTACAATTCTCTCTACAACATTACGACGGTTTCATGCACTTTCACATCAGATATCGCACTTCCCGACTTGTAATGGTGAAAAACACTGCATCTCACTAAGTGACATTGTTTATTGCGGTTTTACGACGGTTCATATCTTAACCTAACCTAACAATCGCACTTGTATCTCAAAACGCTCTATTACACTGTTTCGTTCACAATTACGATATTTGCGTGACCTCACAGTTTTTCACCAACCTATTACAGTACAGAACGCTGTATCTCGCTAAATGACATCATTCTTTAAAGTTTCACAATGCTTGCATGCGCTCTAACGAGAATATCACAACATAGCAGTTTCGCACTTGTAACGGTACAACACGCAGTATTTGGCTTCTTCATGCCGTTTTGTGTGCTTTAACAACATTTCACCTATCGCAGTTTCGTACTCGCAATAAAACAACACTATCTCGTTAGATGACGTCGTTTTTGGTGGTTTCACGACGCTACCTAGCTTAAACTAACATAACTCAACCTAACATAACCTTCGCACTTCTATCGTTAGAAAACGTTTTACTCGCTACTTTACATTGCTTTCTACAACATTACGATGGTTTCAAGCGCTTTCACATTAGATATCGCAGTTCCCGACTTGTAATGGTGAAAAACACTGCATCTCACTAAGTGACATTGTTTAATGCGGTTTTACGACGGTTCATATCTTAACCTAACCCAGCCTAACCTAACCTAACCTAACCTTACATAACCTAACTTAACCTAACCTTACCTAACCTAACTTAACCTATCCTAACCTAACCTAACCTAACCTAACCCAACCCAACCCAACCCAACCCAAACCAACCTAACCTAACCTAACCAAACCTAACGCAACCAAACCCAACCAAACCCAACCTAACCTAACCTAACCTAACCTAACCCAACCCAACCCAACCTAAACTAACCTAACCTAACCTAACCTAACCCAACCCAACCCAACCTAACCTAACCTAATCTAACCTAACCTAACCCAACCTAACCCAACCTAACCTATCCTAACCTAACCTAACCCAACCCAACCCAACCCAACCAATCCCACCTAACCTAACCTAACCTAACCCAACCAAACCCAACCCAACCTAACCTAACCTAACCTAACCCAACCCAACCTAAACTAACCTAACCAAACCTAACCTAACCCAACCCAACCCAACCTAACCTAACCTAATCTAACCTAACCTAACCCAACCTAACCTAACCTAACCTAACCTAACCCTACCTAACCTAACATAACCTAACCTAACCCAACCCAACCCAACCCAACCCAACCTAACCTAACCTAACCTAACCTAACCAAACCTAACCTAACCTAACCTTACCTAACCTAACCTAACCTTACCTAACCTAACCTAACCTAACGTAACCCAACCCAACCCAACCTAACCCAACCTAACATATCCTAACCTAACCTAACCTAACCTAACGACGGTTGCAAGCGCTTTCACATTAGATATCGCAGTTCCCGACTTGTAATGGTGAAAAACACCGCATCTCACTAAGTGACATAGTTTAATGCAGTTTTACGACGGTTCATATCTTAACATAACCTCACATCGCACTTGCATCTAAAAACGCTCTATTACACTGTTTCGTTCACAAATACGATATTTGCATAACCTCACAGTTTTTCACCAACCTATTACAGTACAGAACGCTGTATCTCGCTAAATGACATCGTTCTATAAGGTTTCACGATGCTTGCATGCGCTTTAACGAGAATATCACAATATAGCAGTTTCGCACTTGTAGCGGTACAACACGCAGTATTTGGCTTGTTCATGCCGTTTTGTGTGCTTTCACAACATTTCACCTATCGCAGTTTCTACTCGCAATAAAACAACACTATCTCGTTAGATGACGTCCTTTTTGGTGGTTTCACGACGCTACCTAACTTAAACTAACATAACTCAACCTAACATAACCATCGCACTTCTAACGTTAGAAAACGTTTACTCGCTACTTTACAATTCTCTCTACAACATTACGACGGTTTCATGCACTTTCACATCAGATATCGCACTTCCCGACTTGTAAAGGTGAAAAACACTGCATCTCACTAAGTGACAATGTTTATTGCGGTTTTACGACGGTTCATATCTTAACCTAACCTAACAATCGCACTTGTATCTCAAAACGCTCTATTACACTGTTTCGTTCACAATTACAATATTTGCATGACCTCACAGTTTTTCACCAACCTATTACAGTACAGAACGCTGTATCTCGCTAAATGACATCATTCTTTAAAGTTTCACAATGCTTGCATGCGCTTTAACGAGAATATCACAACATAGCAGTTTCGCACTTGTAACGGTACAACACGCAGTATTTGGCTTGTTCATGCCGTTTTGTGTGCTTTAACAACATTTCACCTATCGCAGTTTCGTACTCGCAATAAAACAACACTATCTCGTTAGATGACGTCGTTTTTGGTGGTTTCACGACGCTACCTAGCTTAAACTAACATAACTCAACCTAACATAACCTTCGCACTTCTATCGTTAGAAAACGTTTTACTCGCTACTTTACATTGCTTTCTACAACATTACGATGGTTTCAAGCGCTTTCACATTAGATATCGCAGTTCCCGACTTGTAATGGTGAAAAACACTGCATCTCACTAAGTGACATTGTTTAATGCGGTTTTACGACGGTTCATATCTTAACCTAACCTAGCCTAACCTAACCTAACCTAACCTTACATAACCTAACTTAACCTAACCTTACCTAACCTAACTTAACCTATCCTAACCTAACCTAACCTAACCTAACCCAACCCAACCCAACCCAAACCAACCTAACCTAACCTAACCTAACCTAACCTAACGCAACCAAACCCAACCAAACCCAACCTAACCTAACCTAACCTAACCTAACCCAACCCAACCTAAACTAACCTAACCAAACCTAACCTAACCTAACCCAACCCAACCCAACCTAACCTAACCTAACCTAATCTAACCTAACCTAACCCAACCTAACCTAACCTAACCTAACCTAACCCAACCTAACCTAACATAACCTAACCTAACCCAACCCAACCCAACCCAACCCAACCTAACCTAACCTAACCTAACCTAACCAAACCTAACCTAACCTAACCTTACCTAACCTAACCTAACCTAACGTAACCCAACCCAACCCAACCTAACCCAACCTAACATATCCTAACCTAACCTAACCTAACCTAACGACGGTTGCAAGCGCTTTCACATTAGATATCGCAGTTCCCGACTTGTAATGGTGAAAAACACCGCATCTCACTAAGTGACATTGTTTATTGCAGTTTTACGACGGTTCATATCTTAACATAACCTCACATCGCACTTGCATCTAAAAACGCTCTATTACACTGTTTCGTTCACAAATACGATATTTGCATAACCTCACAGTTTTTCACCAACTTATTGCAGTACAGAACGCTGTATCTCGCTAAATGACATCGTTCTATAAGGTTTCACGATGCTTGCATGCGCTTTAACGAGAATATCACAATATAGCAGTTTCGCACTTGTAACGGTACAACACGCAGTATTTGGCTTGTTCATGCCGTTTTGTGTGCTTTTACAACATTTCACCTATCGCAGTTTCGTACATGCAATAAAACAACACTATCTCGTTAGATGACGTCCTTTTTGGTGGTTTCACGACGCTACCTAGCTTCAACTAACATAACTCAACCTAACCTAACCTTCGCACTTCTATCGTTAGAAAACGTTTTACTCGCTACTTTAGAATGCTTTCTACAACATTACGACGGTTTCATGTGATTTAACATAAGATATCGCAGTTCCCGACTTGTAATGGTGAAAAACACCGCATCTCACTAAGTGACATTGTTTAATGCAGTTTTACGATGGTGCATATCTTAACCTAACCTAACCTAACCTAGCCTTACCTTACCTAACCTAACTTAACCTAACCTAACCTAACCTAACTTAACCTAACCTAACCTAACCTAACCCAACCCAACCCAACCGAACCCAACCCAACCTAACCTAACCTAGTCTTACCCAACCCAACCCAACCAAACCCAACCTAACCTAACCTAACCTAACCTAACCCAACCCAACCCAACCCAACCCAACCTAACCTAACCTAACCTATCCTAAACCAACCCAACCCAATCCAACCAAACCCCACCCAACCTAACCTAACCTAACCTAACCAAACCTAACCTCACCTAACCTAACCTGACCTAACCTAACCTAACCTTACCTAACCTAACCTAACCTAACCTAACCTAACGTAACCTAAACTAACCTAACCTAACCTAACCTAACGACGGTTGCAAGCGCTTTCACATTAGATATCGCAGTTCCCGAATTGTAATGGTGAAAAACACTGCATCTAACTAAGTGACATTGTTTAATGCGGTTTTACGACGGTTCATATCATAACCTAACCTAACATTCGGACTTGTATCTCAAAACGCTCTATTACACTGTTTCGTTCACAATTACGATATTTGCATGACCTCACAGTTTTTCACCAATCTATTACAGTACAGAAAGCTGTATCTCGCTAAATGACATCATTCTTTAAGATTTCACAATGCTTGCATGCGCTTTAACGAGAATATCACGACATAGCAGTTTCGCACTTGTAACGGTACAACACGCAGTATTTGGCTTGTTCATTCCGTTTTGTGTGCTTTCACAACATTTCACCTATCGCAGTTTCATACTCGCAATAAAACAACACTATCTCGTTAGATGACGTTGTTTTTGGTGGTTTCACGACGCTACCTAGCTTAAACTAACATAACTCAACCTAACATAACCTTCGCACTTCTATCGTTAGAAAACGTTTTACTCGCTACTTTACATTGCTTTCTACAACATTACGATGGTTTCAAGCGCTTCCACATTAGATATCGCAGTTCCCGACTTGTAATGGTGAAAAACACTGCATCTCACTAAGTGACATTGTTTAATGCGGTTTTACGACGGTTCATATCTTAACCTAACCTAACCTAACCTAACCTTACCTAACCTAACTTAACCTAACCTAACCTAACTTAACCTAACCTAACCTAACCTAACCCAACCAGACCCAACCCAACCCAACCCAACCTAACCTAACCTAACCTAATCTAACCCAACCCAACCCAACCCAACCTAACCTAACCCAACCCAACCCAACCTAACCTAAACTAACCTAACCTAACCTAACCCAACCCAACCCAACCTGACCTAACCTAACCTAACCTAACCAAACCTAACCCAACCCAACCTAACCTAACCTAACCCAACCTAACCTAACCTAACATAACCTAACCTAACCCAACCCAACCCAACCCAACCCAACCTAACCTAACCTAACCTAACCTACCCAAACCTAACCTAACCTAACCTAACCTAACCTTACCTAACCTAACCTAACCTAACCTAACGTAACCTAACCTAACCTAACCTAACGTAACGTAACCTAACCTAACCTAACCTAACCCAACCTAACCCAACCCAACCCAACCCAACCCAACCCAAACCAACCTAACCTAACCTAACCCAACCCAACCTAACCTAACCTAACCTAACCTAACCCAACCTAACCCAACCTAACCTAACCTAACCCAACCCAGCCCAACCCAACCTAACCTAACCTAACCTAACCTACCCAAACCTAACCTAACCTAACCTAACCTTACCTAACCTAACCTAACCTAACCTTACCTAACCTAACCTAACCTAACCTAACCCAACCCAACCCAACCCAACCCCACCTAACCTAACCTAACCTAACCCAACCCAACCCAACCCAACCTAACCTAACCTAACCCAACCCAACCCAACCTAACCTAAACTAACCTAACCTAACCTAACCTAACCTAACCTAACGACGGTTGCAAGCGCTTTCACATTAGATATCGCAGTTCCCGAATTGTAATGGTGAAAAACACTGCATCTCACTAAGTGACATTGTTTATTGCGGTTTTACGACGGTTCATATCATAACCTAACCTAACATTCGCACTTGTATCTAAAAACGCTCTATTACACTGTTTCGTTCACAATTACGATATTTGCATAACCTCACAGTTTTTAAGCAACTTATTGCAGTACAGAACGCTGTATCTCGCTAAATGACATCATTCTTTAAGGTTTTACGATGCTTGCATGCGCTTTAACGAGAATATCACAACATAGCACTTTCGCACTTGTAACGGTACAACACGCAGTACCTGGCTTGTTCATGCCGTTTTGTGTGCTTTCACATTTCAGCTATCGCAGTTTCGTACTCGCAATAAAACAACACTATCTCGTTAGATGACGTCGTTTTTGGTGGTTTCACGACGCAACCTAGCTTAAACTAACATAACTCAACCTAACATAACCTTCGCACTTCTATCGTTAGAAAACATTTTACTCGCTACTTTACAATGCTCTCTACAACAATACGACGGTTTCATGCGCTTTCACATTAGATATCGCAAATGCCGACTTGTAAGGGTAAAAAACACTGCATATCACTAAGTGACATTGTTAAATGCGGTTTTACGACGGTTCATATCTTAACCTAACCTAACATTCGCACTTGTATCTCAAAACGCTCTATTACACTGTTTCGTTCACAATTACGATATTTGCATGACCTCACAGTTTTTCACCAACCTATTACAGTACAGAACGCTGTATCTCGCTAAATGACATCATTCTTTGAGGTTTCACAATGCTTGAATGCGCTTTAACGAGAATATCACGACATAGCAGTTTCGCACTTGTGATGGTACAACACGCAGTATTTGGCTTGTTCATTCCGTTTTGTGTGCTTTCACAACATTTCACCTATCGCAGTTTCGTACTCGCAATAAAACAACACTATCTCGTTAGATGACGTCGTTTTTGGTGGTTTCACGACGCTACCTAGCTTAAAGTAACATAACTCAACCTAACATAACCTTCGCACTTCTATTGTTAGAAAACGTTTTACTCGCTACTTTACATTGCTTTCTACAACATTACGATGTTTTCAAGCGCTTTCACATTAGATATCGCAGTTCCCGACTTGTAATGGTGAAAAACACTGCATCTCACTAAGTGACATTGTTTAATGTGGTTTTACGACAGTTCATATCTTAACCTAACCTAACCTAATCTAACCTTACATAACCTAACTTAACCTAACCTAACCTAACCTAACTTAACCTAACCTAACCTAACCTAACCCAACCAGACCCAACCCAACCCAACCCAACCTAACCTAACCTAACCTAACCTAACCCAACCCAACCCAACCCAACCCAACCTAACCTAACCTAACCCAACCCAACCCAACCTAACCTAAACTAACTTAACCTAACCTAACCCAACCCAACTCAACCTGACCTAACCTAACCTAACCTAACCAAACCTAACCCAACCCAACCTAACCTAACCTAACCTAACCTAACCCAACCTAACCTAACCTAACCTAACCTACCCAAACCTATCCTAACCTAACCTAACCTAACCTTACCTAACCTAACCTAACCTAACGTAACCTAACCTAACCTTACGTAACATAACCTAACCTAACCTACAGAACGTAACCTAACCTAACCTAACCCAACCTAACCCAACCCAACCCAACCCAACCCAACCTAACCTAATCCAACCCAAACCAACCTAACCTAACCTAACCTAACCCAACCCAACCTAACCTAACCTAACCTAACCCAACCTAACCTAACCCAACCCAACCCAACCTAAACTAACCTAACCTAACCTACCCAAACCTAACCTAACCTAACCTAACCTTACCTAACCTAACCTAAACTAACCTTACCTAACCTAAACTAACCTAACCTAACCTAACCCAACCCAACCCAACCCCACCTAGCCTAACCTAACCCAACCCAACCCAACCTAACCTAACCTAACCTAACACAACCCAACCCAACCTAACCTAAACTAACCTAACCTAACCTAACCTAACCAAACCCAACCCAACCTAACCTAACCTAACCTAACCTAACCCAACCCAACCCAACCCAACCCAACCCAACCTAACCTAACCTAACCTAACCTAACCTAACCTAACGACGGTTGCAAGCGCTTTCACATTAGATATCGCAGTTCCCGAATTGTAATGGTGAAAAACACTGCATCTCACTAAGTGACATTGTTTAATGCGGTTTTACGACGGTTCACATCATAACCTAACCTAACATTCGGACTTGTATCTCAAAACGCTCTATTACACTGTTTCGTTGACAATTACGATATTTGCATGACATCACAGTTTTTCACCAATCTATTACAGTACAGAACGCTGTATCTCGCTAAATGACATCATTCTTTAAGGTTTCACAATGCTTGCATGCGCTTTAACGAGAATATCACGACATAGCAGATTCGCACTTGTAACGGTACAACACGCAGTACCTGGCTTGTTCATGCCGTTTTGTGTGCTTTCACATTTCAGCTATCGCAGTTTCGTACTCGCAATAAAACAACACTATCTCGTTAGATGACGTCGTTTTTGGTGGTTTCACGACGCAACCTAGCTTAAACTAACATAACTCAACCTAACATAACCTTCGCACTTCTATCGTTAGAAAACATTTTACTCGCTACTTTACAATGCTCTCTACAACAATACGACGGTTTCATGCGCTTTCACATTAGATATCGCAAATGCCGACTTGTAAGGGTAAAAAACACTGCATATCACTAAGTGACATTGTTAAATGCGGTTTTACGACGGTTCATATCTTAACCTAACCTAACATTCGCACTTGTATCTCAAAACGCTCTATTACACTGTTTCGTTCACAATTACGATATTTGCATGACCTCACAGTTTTTCACCAACCTATTACAGTACAGAACGCTGTATCTCGCTAAATGACATCATTCTTTGAGGTTTCACAATGCTTGAATGCGCTTTAACGAGAATATCACGACATAGCAGTTTCGCACTTGTGATGGTACAACACGCAGTATTTGGCTTGTTCATTCCGTTTTGTGTGCTTTCACAACATTTCACCTATCGCAGTTTCGTACTCGCAATAAAACAACACTATCTCGTTAGATGACGTCGTTTTTGGTGGTTTCACGACGCTACCTAGCTTAAAGTAACATAACTCAACCTAACATAACCTTCGCACTTCTATTGTTAGAAAACGTTTTACTCGCTACTTTACATTGCTTTCTACAACATTACGATGTTTTCAAGCGCTTTCACATTAGATATCGCAGTTCCCGACTTGTAATGGTGAAAAACACTGCATCTCACTAAGTGACATTGTTTAATGTGGTTTTACGACAGTTCATATCTTAACCTAACCTAACCTAATCTAACCTTACATAACCTAACTTAACCTAACCTAACCTAACCTAACTTAACCTAACCTAACCTAACCTAACCCAACCAGACCCAACCCAACCCAACCCAACCTAACCTAACCTAACCTAACCTAACCCAACCCAACCCAACCCAACCCAACCTAACCTAACCTAACCCAACCCAACCCAACCTAACCTAAACTAACTTAACCTAACCTAACCCAACCCAACTCAACCTGACCTAACCTAACCTAACCTAACCAAACCTAACCCAACCCAACCTAACCTAACCTAACCTAACCTAACCCAACCTAACCTAACCTAACCTAACCTACCCAAACCTATCCTAACCTAACCTAACCTAACCTTACCTAACCTAACCTAACCTAACGTAACCTAACCTAACCTTACGTAACATAACCTAACCTAACCTACAGAACGTAACCTAACCTAACCTAACCCAACCTAACCCAACCCAACCCAACCCAACCCAACCTAACCTAATCCAACCCAAACCAACCTAACCTAACCTAACCTAACCCAACCCAACCTAACCTAACCTAACCTAACCCAACCTAACCTAACCCAACCCAACCCAACCTAAACTAACCTAACCTAACCTACCCAAACCTAACCTAACCTAACCTAACCTTACCTAACCTAACCTAAACTAACCTTACCTAACCTAAACTAACCTAACCTAACCTAACCCAACCCAACCCAACCCCACCTAGCCTAACCTAACCCAACCCAACCCAACCTAACCTAACCTAACCTAACACAACCCAACCCAACCTAACCTAAACTAACCTAACCTAACCTAACCTAACCAAACCCAACCCAACCTAACCTAACCTAACCTAACCTAACCCAACCCAACCCAACCCAACCCAACCCAACCTAACCTAACCTAACCTAACCTAACCTAACCTAACGACGGTTGCAAGCGCTTTCACATTAGATATCGCAGTTCCCGAATTGTAATGGTGAAAAACACTGCATCTCACTAAGTGACATTGTTTAATGCGGTTTTACGACGGTTCACATCATAACCTAACCTAACATTCGGACTTGTATCTCAAAACGCTCTATTACACTGTTTCGTTGACAATTACGATATTTGCATGACATCACAGTTTTTCACCAATCTATTACAGTACAGAACGCTGTATCTCGCTAAATGACATCATTCTTTAAGGTTTCACAATGCTTGCATGCGCTTTAACGAGAATATCACGACATAGCAGATTCGCACTTGTAACGGTACAACACGCAGTATTTGGCTTGTTCATGCCGCTTTGTGTGCTTTCACAACATTTCACCTATTGCAGTTTCGTACATGCAATAAAACAACACTATCTCGTTAGATGACGTCCTTTTTGGTGGTTTCACGACGCTACCTAGCTTCAACTAACATAACTCAACCTAACCTAACCTTCGCACTTCTATCGTTAGAAAACGTTTTACTCGCTACTTTAGAATGCTTTCTACAACATTACGACGGTTTCATGCGATTTAACATAAGATATCGCAGTTCCCGACTTGTAATGGTGAAAAACACTGCATCTCACTAAGTGACATTGTTTAATGCCGTTTTACGACGGTTCATTTCTTAACCTAACCTAACCAAACCTAACCTAACCTAACCTAACCTAAGCTAACTTAACCTAACCTAACCAACCTTACCTAACCTAACCTAACCTAACGTAACCTAACCTAACCTAACCTAACCTAACGTAACCTAACCTAACCTAACCTAACGTAACCTAACCTAACCCAACCTAACCTAACCCAACCTAACCCAACCCAACCCAACCCAACCTAACCTAACCCAACCAAACCCAACCTAACCCAACCTAACCCAACCCAACCTAACCTAACCTAACCCAACCCAACCCAACCTAACCCAACCTAACCTAACTTAACCTAACCTAACCTAACCTAACGACGGTTGCAAGCGCTTTCACATTAGATATCGCAGTTGCCGACTTGTAATGGTGAAAAACACCGCATCTCACTAAGTGACATTGTTTAATGCAGTTTTACGACGGTTCATATCTTAACCTAACCTAACCTAACCTAACCTTACCTTACCTAACCTAACTTAACCTAACCTAACCTAACCTAACTTAACCTAACCTAACCTAACCCAACCCAACCCAACTGAACCCAACCCAACCTAACCTAACCTACTCTTACCCAACCAAACCCAACCTAACCTAACCTAACCTAACCTAACCCAACCCAACCCAACCCAACCCAACCTAACCTAACCTAACCTATCCTAAACCAACCCAACCCAATCCAACCAAACCCCACCCAACCTAACCTAACCTAACCTAACCAAACCTAACCTAACCTAACCTAACCTGACCTAACCTAACCTAACCTTACCTAACCTAACCTAACCTAACCCAACCTAACCTAACCTAACCTAACCCAACCTAACCCAACCCAACCTAACCTAACCCAACCCAACCCAACCTAACCCAACCTAACATAACCTAACCTAACCTAACCTAACGACGGTTGCAAGCGCTTTCACATTAGATATCGCAGTTCCCGACTTGTAATGGTGAAAAACACCGCATCTCACTAAGTGACATTGTTTAATGCAGTTCTACGACGGTTCATATCTTAACATAACCTAGCCTAACCTAACCTAACCTAACCTTACATAACCTAACTTAACCTAACCTTACCTAACCTAACTTAACCTATCCTAACCTAACCTAACCTAACCTAACCCAACCCAACCCAACCCAACCCAAACCAACCTAACCTAACCTAACCTAACGCAACCAAACCCAACCAAACCCAACCTAACCTAACCTAACCCAACCCAACCTAAACTAACCTAACCAAACCTAACCTAACCTAACCCAACCCAACCCAACCTAACCTAACCTAACCTAATCTAACCTAACCTAACCCAACCTAACCTAACCTAACCTAACCTAACCCAACCTAACCTAACATAACCTAACCTAACCCAACCCAACCCAACCCAACCCAACCCAACCTAACCTAACCTAACCTAACCTAACCAAACCTAACCTAACCTAACCTTACCTAACCTAACCTAACCTAACGTAACCCAACCCAACCCAACCTAACCCAACCTAACATATCTTAACCTAACCTAACCTAACCTAACGACGGTTGCAAGCGCTTTCACATTAGATATCGCAGTTCCCGACTTGTAATGGTGAAAAACACCGCATCTCACTAAGTGACATTGTTTAATGCAGTTTTACGACGGTTCATATCTTAACATAACCTCACATCGCACTTGCATCTAAACACGCTCTATTACACTGTTTCGTTCACAAATACGATATTTGCATAACCTCACAGTTTTTCACCAACTTATTGCAGTACAGAACGCTGTATCTCGCTAAATGACATCGTTCTATAAGGTTTCACGATGCTTGCATGCGCTTTAACGAGAATATCACAATATAGCAGTTTCGCACTTGTAACGGTACAACACGCAGTATTTGGCTTGTTCATGCCGTTTTGTGTGCTTTTACAACATTTCACCTATCGCAGTTTCTACTCGCAATAAAACAACACTATCTCGTTAGATGACGTCCTTTTTGGTGGTTTAACGACGCAACCTAGCTTAAACTAACATAACTCAACCTAACATAACCATCGCACTTCTATCGTTAGAAAACGTTTACTCGCTACTTTACAATGCTCTCTACAACATTACGACGGTTTCATGCACTTTCACTTCTGATATCGCACTTCCCGACTTGTAATGGTGAAAAACACTGCATCTCACTAAGTGACACTGTTTATTGCGGTTTTACGACGGTTCATATCTTAACCTAACCTACATTCGCACTTGTATCTAAAAACGCTCTAATACACTGTTTCGTTCACAAATACGATATTTGCATAACCTCACAGTTTTTCACCAACTTATTGCAGTACAGAACGCTGTATCTCGCTAAATGACATCGTTCTATAAGGTTTCACGATGCTTGCATGCGCTTTAACGAGAATATCACAGTATAGCAGTTTCGCACTAGTAACGGTACAACACGCAGTATCTGGCTTGTTCATGCCGTTTTGTGTGCTTTCACAACATTTCACCTATTGCAGTTTCGTACATGCAATAAAACAACACTATCTCGTTAGATGACGTCCTTTTTGGTGGTTTCACGACGCTACCTAGCTTCAACTAACATAACTCAACCTAACCTAACCTTCGCACTTCTATCGTTAGAAAACGTTTTACTCGCTACTTTAGAATGCTTTCTACAACATTACGACGGTTTCATGTGATTTAAAATAAGATATCGCAGTTCCCGACTTGTAATGGTGAAAAACACTGCATCTCACTAAGTGACATTGTTTAATGCCGTTTTACGACGGTTCATTTCTTAAACTAACCTAACCAAACCTAACCTAACCTAACCTAACCTAACCTAAGCTAACTTAACCTAACCTAACCAAACCTAACCTAAGCTAACCTAACCTAACCTAACGTAACCTAACCTAACCTAACCTAACGTAACCTAACCTAACCTAACCTAACGTAACCTAACCTAACCCAACCTAACCTAACCTAACCTAACCCAACCTAACCCAACCCAACCCAACCCAACCTAACCTAACCCAACCAAACCCAACCTAACCCAACCTAACCCAACCCAACCTAACCTAACCTAACCCAACCCAACCCAACCTAACCCAACCTAACCTAACTTAACCTAACCTAACCTAACCTAACGACGGTTGCAAGCGCTTTCCCATTAGATATCGCAGTTGCCGACTTGTAATGGTGAAAAACACCGCATCTCACTAAGTGACATTGTTTAATGCAGTTTTACGACGGTGCATATCTTAACCTAACCTAACCTAACCTAGCCTTACCTTACCTAACCTAACTTAACCTAACCTAACCTAACCTAACTTAACCTAACCTAACCTAACCTAACCCAACCCAACCCAACTGAACCCAACCCAACCTAACCTAACCTAGTCTTACCCAACCCAACCAAACCCAACCTAACCTAACCTAACCTAACCTAACCTAACCAAACCCAACCCAACCCAACCCAACCTAACCTAACCTAACCTATCCTAAACCAACCCAACCAATCCAACCAAACCCCACCCAACCTAACCTAACCTAACCTAACCTAACCTGACCTAACCTAACCTAACCTTACCTAACCTAACCTAACCTAACCTAACCTAACCTAACGTAACCTAACCTAACCTAACCTAACCTAACCTAACGACGGTTGCAAGCGCTTTCACATTAGATATCGCAGTTCCCGAATTGTAATGGTGAAAAACACTGCATCTCACTAAGTGACATTGTTTAATGCGGTTTTACGACGGTTCATATCATAACCTAACCTAACCAAACCTAACCTAACCTAACCTAACCTAAGCTAACTTAACCTAACCTAACCAACCTTACCTAACCTAACCTAACCTAACCTAACGTAACCTAACCTAACCTAACCTAACGTAACCTAACCTAACATAACCTAACGTAACCTAACCTAACCCAACCTAACCTAACCTAACCTAACCCAACCTAACCCAACCCAACCCAACCCAACCTAACCTAACCCAACCAAACCCAACCTAACCCAACCTAACCCAACCCAACCTAACCTAACCTAAACCAACCCAACCCAACCTAACCCAACCTAACCTAACTTAACCTAACCTAACCTAACCTAACGACGGTTGCAAGCGCTTTCACATAAGATATCGCAGTTCCCGAATTGTAATGGTGAAAAAGACTGCATCTCACTAAGTGACATTGTTTAATGCGGTTTTACGACGGTTCATATCATAACTTAACCTAACATTCGCACTTGTATCTAAAAACGCTCTATTACACTGTTTCGTTCACAATTACGATATTTGCATAACCTCAC